>NW_025780753.1:20000-89290 GCF_021130785.1 Homalodisca vitripennis
ATAGTACCAGTATCAAAAATTTCTTGAAAAAGCTCAAATGTAATCTCGTGAAAAGATATGAACAATGAAAGTAGGAAATCTCAATGTAATTGTTAAAACTTAAACACCTTAATCATGATAAACAATGTGTAACTTTAACCTTTACATTGTTGTATAAACTATCAGTACCATAGAGTGTAATATTGATCAAAGTATTTAATAGAATTGTCCTTTAGATTATGGAAATATTTGTAAGAAAGTAGTGAAATAGTAGTGTTTAAACTTAAATAGCTTAATATTAATAAATGTTTACTTTAACCTTTACATTGTTGTATAATCTATCTGTATGATAGAGTGTAATATTTATCATTTCATATCATATTTCATAGTCATAATAGTGAAAGTAATACAATTAACATATTAATAATTTTATTATTGTTGTTGAATATGTAACAGTCACAACTCGCTTTATATATGGTAATATATGTATTGTTGGCCTGTCACAGTGGGAGATTGGACCGTAGGTCTAAACTGTGGCAGGATAAATAAAGAAATTGTCTCTCTCTCTCTCTCCTCTCTCTCTCCTCTCTCTCTCTCTCTCTCTCTCTCTCTCTCCTCTCTCTCTCTCTCTCTCTCTCTCTCTCTCTCTCTCTCTCTCTCTCTCTCCTCTCTCTCTCTCTCTCTCTCTCTCTCCTCTCTCTCTCTCTCTCTCCTCTCTCTCTCTCCTCTCTCTCTCTCTCTCTCGTCTCTCTCCTCTCTCTCTCTCTCCTCTCTCCTCTCTCTCTCTCTTCTCTCTCATCTCTCTCTCTCTCCTCTCTCTCTCTCTCTCTCTCCTCTCTCTCTCTCTCTCTCTCTCTCTCTCTCTCCTCTCTCTCTCTCTCTCTCTCTCTCTCTCTCTCTCCTCTCTCTCTCTCTCTCTCTCTCTCTCTCTCTCTCTCTCCTCTCTCTCTCTCTCTCTCTCTCCTCTCTCTCTCTCTCTCTCTCCTCTCTCTCTCTCTCTCTCTCTCTCTCTCTCTCTCTCTCTCTCTCCTCTCTCTCCTCTCTCTCTCTCTCTCTCCTCTCTCTCTCTCCTCTCTCTCTCTCTCTCTCTCTCTACTTGATTTCTACTTGATTTCACACGTGCATTCGACTGCGTCCATCATGAATTGTTGTTATCAATCCTTAAATCATATTGTTTTAGTGATAATGCTACCAAATTGTTTCAGTCATATTTGTCAAATAGGGTTCAAAGGGTAAAAACTGTGAGTGGTTTACTGTCTAATTGGAGGCATAATCCTGTGGGTGTTCCGCAAGGTTCAACTCTCTCTGCAATGCTATTTTCTTTGTATATAAATAAAATATGCGAATCGTTAGTTTTTAGTAATTCAATGTTATATGCTGACGATCTACAATTGTATGTACACACTAATGTTAAGGATATAAACAATGCAGTGGCAAGTTTGAATGCTGATTTAAGCACATTATTTCAATGGTGTAATGATCATGGTTTGAGCTTAAATATTGCCAAATGTAAATCAATAATTTTAGGGACTAGTAGACTGTTAAACACTATAGATCTAAACAGTGTCAATCGTGTATCTATCAATGGTAGATTTCTAAAGTATGAGAATATGGTGTTAAATCTTGGGATTAGAATAATGAATACTTTATCCTGGTCAGAACAGGTTTAACTATGTATATAAAAGGGTTTTTCAATGCATATATCAGTTCAAACGTCTATGTTTCAGACCATCTGTTGAGATTAAGATCATGTTTGATTTCTAGTTTGGTACTTCCATTGTTTGACTATGCTTTGGTGACTTATTGTGACATGAATAACATGATGATTGATCGTTTGCAAAAGGCTTTAAACGCCTGTATTAGATTTATTTTTAACTTACGTTTGGATGACCATGTGACTAATTACTACAAACAGTTAGGATGGTTAAAAATAAGAGAACGTTTAGAATATAATATAATATCATTAGCATATAAAACTTTAAATAATAGAGAGCCTCAATATTTATATGAAAAATACAGATTCATGGAAAATGTACATTTGAGACAAACACGTTTTGGTAGTACAATTTTACAGTTTCCAATACACAGAACTGTTGTGTATGGCAAGGCATTTCACACTCAGTCAATAAGATTGTTAAATAACCTAGATAGTAGTATTAAAGATAGTACCAGTATCAAAAATTTCTTGAAAAAGCTCAAATGTAATCTCGTGAAAAGATATGAACAATGAAAGTAGGAAATCTCAATGTAATTGTTAAAACTTAAACACCTTAATCATGATAAACAATGTGTAACTTTAACCTTTACATTGTTGTATAAACTATCAGTACCATAGAGTGTAATATTGATCAAAGTATTTAATAGAATTGTCTTTAGATTATGGAAATATTTGTAAGAAAGTAGTGAAATAGTAGTGTTTAAACTTAAATAGCTTAATATTAATAAATGTTTACTTTAACCTTTACATTGTTGTATAATCTATCTGTATGATAGAGTGTAATATTTATCATTTCATATCATATTTCATAGTCATAATAGTGAAAGTAATACAATTAACATATTAATAATTTTATTATTGTTGTTGAATATGTAACAGTCACAACTCGCTTTATATATGGTAATATATGTATTGTTGGCCTGTCACAGTGGGAGATTGGACCGTAGGTCTAAACTGTGGCAGGATAAATAAAGAAATTGTCTAATTGTCTAATTGTCTCTCTCTCTCTCTCTCTCTCTCTCTCTCTCTCTCTCTCTCTCTCTCTCTCTCTCTCTCTCTCTCTCTCTCTCCTCTCTCCTCTCTCTCTCTCTCATCTCTCTCTCTCTCTCCTCTCTCCTCTCTCTCTCTCTCTCTCTCTCTCTCTCTCTCTCTCTCTCTCTCTCCTCTCTCTCTCTCTCTCTCTCTCTCTCTCTCTCTCTCCTCCTCTCTCTCTCTCTCTCCTCTCTCTCTCTCTCTCTCTCTCTCTCTCTCTCTCTCTCTCTCTCTCTCTCTCTCTCTGGAGAGGGGATGACACTGACAGGATAACACACGCGTTCGATCGGCTCCTTAGTTTTGTCTAATTTCAGTAGTATTGTTTAATTAATCAGATATAAAATTTATCAGTTTGAGGTATTTTAATCAATATTCATCCAGTTTATAATAGTTTCTTTCAATCCAGTATTTATTAACTTTCAATATCCTTTTTACTTCGGTTTAATTTTAAGGTTAATGTTCCGGTCTCCACCGCAGTTACGATCGGGATCAAAGGGCAAGGCGGTCGCGCTATCTACATCTGATAGGAAGCCAGTTCTCCAACGATCGCTGTCCACGTCGTCTGCATCTAGTCCTGTCAACACAACAACAATGCCAGCTGATAAGACGACCCAACTGCTTGACCCGGCGCTTGTTGAGCATTGTGTTAACAACTTTCTATCGGGCGAGGATATTATCGGCAAACTTGTCTCGCGGATGTCCGAAGAAATAAGGACTGTTGTTGAAGTGGCGGTGCGTGCAGCCCTTACGGCCGTCAATGAAGAAGTGAAAAAACTGCGAGATGAGGTGACCAACTTGACAGCTGTAGTGACTGAGTTGGACGGTAGGTTGGCGGAAAGGACGGACGATCTGGAACAATACCAGCGGCGCGACAACCTGCGGATTTTCGGAATCGAGGAGACTGTTGGTGAGGACACGGACAAGTTGGTGGAGGAGTTGTGTCGGGACAAGTTGGGGGTTGAGCTGCCACCGGAGTCCATTAGTAGAAGCCACCGCGTCGGTCAGCAACCCCGTCCAGCGGCTGACGGAGTGAAACGGCACCGTCCCTATCATAGTGCGGTTCACCAGCTATCGTCAGCGTCAACGAGCATTCTCGGCCAAGAAGAACCTTAAAGGGTCCGGTATCTCCATCCGAGAAGACCTGACTGCGCGCAGGATGGAGGTCTACAGGGCAGCAGTCACACAACATGGACCGAGGTGTACTTGGACCCTGGACGGGAGAGTTTTGTGGGTCGACCGACACGGCAACAAAGGCGCGGCGACAAGATTGGCAGACCTGACCTCGGCGCAGCGTCTCGCCAACGTTAACTAGTTGTAAGTTTTATTTCTTTTTCCGCTTTATTTATAATTTGGCAATAAAGTTTTTAGTTTTAGTTACAAATGCTAAATTACTATTTCTTTTTTCCAGTTTATTATTTTTCACAAAGCATAGATAGTACATAAATATTTATATATCTTTATTTTTTAATTTTAAAAATGCCTTAAATTCAGGTTCTTTAATTGTAAATATAAATTTTTCACTAATAATGCTTGCGCTACAATTTAAATCTAAAGTTTCTAATTTTATCTTACTTTAAAACAAATTCCACACTCAAGTATTTTTATTCAAGCTACAGTATAGTAATACACCTATTTTGTCAATTCATAACACTTTATAATATAAATGTATATTATTTATGTTTATTTACTTAAATATGCAGTTTTATATTGCAATTACCAATTTAGCAATGATTTAATTTATTTTGTTGTAAGCTCAAATATATATTTTTAGTTTCATATAAAACACAGCATAGTGTTGTATAACAATTATTATTATTATTACTTTTTTTAGCAAATAATTTTACATTTCATGTTTCTTTTGAAAACAAGTGTTTCCATAATTTCTTTTTACTACATACAGTATTGTAAAAAGTTCCATATACAATAAATATATCAATCAGTAGTTTTAGGTGCACATGTACGTATGTGTGTTTATGTATATGTGTATTTATGTATATGTGAGTAGGTATGTGTATATTCTTCTTCAAATATTTTACAGTTCTGATTATTATTATTTAGTTTTTTTTTTTTAGTATAAGTAGAAATAAATTTTTATGTTTACATATTGCATATTTGTTTCAAAATTTAATATGTTATTCAAGTAAGTATCTTGCCGATACCTTGTCAGTGTCATGATTAGCCGTAAGTTTAAGTGTGCATCTTGTGTAAATTTACAATGTTTTTACGGATGTATGTGAGAATGTATGTTGTATGCTAGGGTTACCCACAATTTCGTGTCTGTCGGTGTCGCCTGCCGCTCGCTGCCCGCGCTGTCGGGCTGGGGTCCCCGGCTGATGGTCCCGCCCCGGGCGATAGCGCTCTCCCTCTCTCACAAATTATCTGCCGAACACTTTCTCCCTACGATAATTTTCTAAAGGCAGCTCACGTTAATGCTCAATCGCTTTTTTGTCATATTGACGAATTCAGAACTATATTTCGCTCTTCACAGTTAGATTTAATTTCTAGTTTCTGAGACTTGGCTCAAACCTTCTTTGAGTGACAGGCTGTTGAGTTGACGGGATACTCCTTGTTCAGGAATGACCGTCTACATAAGGGTGGCGGAGGTGTCGCCGTTTATGTCAAGTCCTCACCTTCCTGCTTCTATCCTTCTATCATCCGACACATCCAGAGCTGGACGCCCAGAATATATGTTTCTAGATGTCAGTGTTAACAGATCACACATCTTAGTTGCCGTCTGTTACAGAGCTCCTAACCTTGGCTATCTTGCTGAATTCGAACATGAACTTCCTTAACTAAACCTCTTGGCTTGCTGCAGTCATGTTATTGTGATGGGAGACTTTAACACTGATTTACTTGGACCAGTTACCTACGATCAAACCTTTCTATCAGACATGTTTTTTTCTTGTAACATGACTATACTACCACTTCATGCCACTCACCATACTGCCGCTGCCGACACCTGGCTGGACATAATTGCTGTCGATGACCCGACCCTCATTGCGCACCATGGACAACTGCCTGCCCCTGGACTTTCAAAACATGATTTGATATTTTGCATCTACAAACTTCTTCTCCCCAAACCTAATCCAAAGTTTATTAAATACAGAAACTACAAAAACATTGATCTTGACCTTCTGATTTTCGATACCTCCAATATTTCTTGGCATGAAATACTATTTTCTGATGACGTGAATGATATGATTTTTCAATTTAATTCCCTAATTCTTCAATTGTTTGATAAACATGCTCCAATAGTCTTCAAACGTGTAACAAAAAAGCCTGCTCCCTGGATTACTGACTTTATTCGCCATCTTCAAAGACAGAGAGACTCCGCTTTCCGCAAGGCTAAGCGAACTAAGAATCAGCACGATTGGAGCTTATATAAAAGACTGAGAAATCAGACACAGCAGCAAATTAGAAATTCTAAAATTAGATTTTACTACAATTCCCTTTCTCAGAAACAATCAACTAAAACCCTGTGGACGAAACTGAAAGAGCTGGGAGTGGGCAAACCTGATGGTGACCAACAAACCCATTTAAATCCAAATATAATCAATAACTTTTTTGCTAACGTCCCCATTGATCTGTCCCGTGCTCGTGATTATGTCATAGAGCTAGAGGCTTCTCCGCTTGACAGACCTGTTCATCAGTTTTCTTTCACTCCGGTGACTGAGGCTGAGGTGTTCAGGGCGGTCATGAGGACGTCTAGCAATGCAGTCGGGGCCGACAACATTCCACTCAATCAAGTTCATTAAGAGCACTCTGCCAGTCACCCTCCCAGTTATTACTGCAATATTTAATAAGTCTTTAATGTCCTCAACTTTTCCAGATATATGGAAGCGTGCTCAAATCCGTCCCTTAAATAAGTGTTCTTCCCCTAAAGCTCCATCTGATTTAAGACCTATTAGTATACTGCCGCACTATCCAAGTGTTTAGAAAGAATAGTCCACCAACAATTCTCTCCCGTTTTATTGACAGTGGAAATATTTTGTCGGTATTTCAATCTGGGTTTCGTCGCCCTCACCACAGTACTGCCACAGCCCTTTTAAAAATCACTGAAGATATAAGACTTGCTATGGACAAGCGACAAGCTACAATTTTGACTCTATTCGATTTTTCCAAGGCCTTCGACTGCGTGTTTCACCCTCTTTTACTGATCAAATTGAAGAGGTATGGTTTCTCTGATGGTTGTGTCAGGTGGGTGGGGTCATATCTCTCCGAGCGACAGCAGCGTGTCAAGACTGACAATGGGTGCTCCGAGTGGAAACCTGTCATCCGAGGGTGCCTCAGGGTTCTGTACTTGGACCACTTCTTTTTACACTCTACATTAATGACATAACTACTAGTATCCGACACTCAAAGTTCCATCTTTACGCTGACGATTTACAAATTTACCGCCACTTTTCACCTAATGAGATGGACACTTGTGTACAAGTAATGAACTTTGATATTGATTCAATAGCTTACTGGACTTGCAGACATGGACTGAAACTTAATGAAACCAAGACTAACTGTATTTTAATAGGCTAATCAAAGGCTTATTACTAAAATCGACATTAATACTGCTCCAAGACTGATACTGAACAACAAAGAAATAGTTTACAATGAAAAAGTAAAAAACCTGGGAATAACTATCAACAAAAGCCTGGGATGGGCTGATCAGGTGTCACTAATGTGTAATAGGGTTTTTGCCTGTATACATGGCCTCAAGCGATTTGCACAGTACTTGCCGTTGGATGTTAGAGTGATGTTGGTGAAAACTCTAGTTTTACCTCACTTCAATTACTGTGACGTGGTGATCAATGACATGACTGTTGACCTTTCTAATAAAATTCAGCGTGCACAGAATTATTGTATTCGGTTCATTTTCAACTTACGACGTGATGATCACGTATCTCCTTATTTTGAGCAATTATCCCTATTAAAATCCAAAGAACTTAGAGATCTTCATGTACTTAGTCTGTTGCACGCACTAATCCACAATGGTTGTCCAAGTTATCTGGCCCAAAGTTTCGTTTTTATGTCTGATATTAGTGCACGTAGAACTCGTAGGGGTGCATCTTTATTATCAATTCCAATTCATAGGACAGCCTTATATAATAAATCTTTCACTGTTTCCGCATGTCGATTGTGGAACGCTCTCCCAGACAACATCAGAAGTATTGACAAGAGCGATCGCTTTGGGGCGGAGGTTAGGGCCTTTCTGCTGCGGGCTCGGCGGGGGTGACGGTTGGTGGTTCTTGTGGTCACACTTGGGGTAACTGTATGTAAGTTTGCGTGGATGGGGAATGAATGCTGTTAGGATAGGATAGTTTTATTAGTTGCATGTTGCATTAAGAGATTTTTGTTAGAGTTTAATCGACATGGTTTATTTTAATTATAATTGGTATATATATACATTATTATGTTAAATCCAATATGTAAGTAACTATTAAAGTGATTTAGTTTACGTGTCACTTACAATGTATGATGATGTGTGTATAGGTATGATTATATTTTACTTTGTTTGTTTTGTTTGGAGGTTAAGTGGTAGAGAGGACTTTTAAGTCCTAACTTCGCCTCTGTAAATAAAGTAATTTTTCATTTCATTTCATTTCATTTCTCTCTCTCTCTCTCTCTCTCTCTCCTCTCCTCTCTCTCTCCTCTCTCTCTCTCTCTCTCTCTCTCTCTCTCTCTCTCTCTCTCTCTCTCTCTCTCTCTCTCTCTCCTCTCTCTCTCTCTCTCTCTCTCTCTCTCTCTCTCTCTCTCTCTCTCTCTCTCTCCTCTCTCTCTCTCTCTCTACTTGATTTCTACTTGATTTCACACGTGCATTCGACTGCGTCCATCATGAATTGTTGTTATCAATCCTTAAATCATATTGTTTTAGTGATAATGCTACCAAATTGTTTCAGTCATATTTGTCAAATAGGGTTCAAAGGGTAAAAACTGTGAGTGGTTTACTGTCTAATTGGAGGCATAATCCTGTGGGTGTTCCGCAAGGTTTCAACTCTCTCTGCAATGCTATTTTTCTTTGTATATAAATAAAATATGCGAATCGTTAGTTTTTAGTAATTCAATGTTATATGCTGACGATCTACAATTGTAATGTACACACTAATGTTAAGGATATAAACAATGCAGTGGCAAGTTTTGAATGCTGATTTAAGCACATTATTTCAATGGTGTAATGATCATGGTTTTGAGCTTAAATATTGCCAAATGTAAATCAATAATTTTAGGGACTAGTAGACTGTTAAAACACTATAGATCTAAACAGTGTCCAATCGTGTATCTATCAATGGTAGATTTCTAAAGTATGAGAATATGGTGTTAAATCTTGGGATTAGAATAATGAATACTTTATCCTGGTCAGAACAGGTTAACTATGTATATAAAAGGGTTTTTTCAATGCATATATCAGTTCAAACGTCTATGTTTCAGACCATCTGTTGAGATTAAGATCATGTTGATTTCTAGTTTGGTACTTCCATTGTTTGACTATGCTTTGGTGACTTATTGTGACATGAATAACATGATGATTGATCGTTTGCAAAAGGCTTTAAACGCCTGTATTAGATTTATTTTTAACTTACGTTTGGATGACCATGTGACTAATTACTACAAACAGTTAGGATGGTTAAAAATAAGAGAACGTTTAGAATATAATATAATATCATTAGCATATAAAACTTTAAATAATAGAGAGCCTCAATATTTATATGAAAAATACAGATTCATGGAAAATGTACATTTGAGACAAACACGTTTTGGTAGTACAATTTTACAGTTTCCAATACACAGAACTGTTGTGTATGGCAAGGCATTTCACACTCAGTCAATAAGATTGTTAAATAACCTAGATAGTAGTATTAAAGATAGTACCAGTATCAAAAATTTCTTGAAAAAGCTCAAATGTAATCTCGTGAAAAGATATGAACAATGAAAGTAGGAAATCTCAATGTAATTGTTGTAAAAAACTTAAAAACACCATAATCATGATAAACAATGTGTAACTTTAACCTTTACATTGTTGTATAAACTATCAGTACCATAGAGTGTAATATTGATCAAAGTATTTAATAGAATTGTCCTTTAGATTATGGAAATATTTGTAAGAAAGTAGTGAAATAGTAGTGTTTAAACTTAAATTAGCTTAATATTAATAAATGTTTACTTTAACCTTTTACATTGTTGTATAATCTATCTGTATGATAGAGTGTAATATTTATCATTTCATATCATATTTCATAGTCATAATAGTGAAAGTAATACAATTAACATATTAATAATTTTATTATTGTTGTTGAATATGTAACAGTCACAACTCGCTTTATATATGGTAATATATGTATTGTTGGCCTGTCACAGTGGGAGATTGGACCGTAGGTCTAAACTGTGGCAGGATAAATAAAGAAATTGTCTAATTGTCTAATTGTCTAATTGTCTCTCTCTCTCTCTCTCTCTCTCTCTCTCTCTCTCTCTCTCTCTCTCTCTCTCTCTCCTCTCTCTCTCCTCTCTCTCTCTCTCTCTCTCTCTCTCTCTCCTCTCTCTCTCTCTCTCTCCTCTCTCTCTCTCTCTCTCTCTCTCTCCTCTCTCTCTCTCTCTCTCGTCTCTCTCTCTCTCTCTCTCTCTCTCTCTCTCTCTCTCTCTCTCTCTCTCTCTCTCTCTCTCTCTTCTCTCTCTCTCTCTCTCTCTCTCTCTCTCTCTCTCTCTCTCTCTCTCTCTCTCTCTCTCCTCTCTCTCTCTCTCTCTCTCTCTCTCTCTCTCTCTCTCTCTCTCTCTCTCTCTCTCTCTCTCTCCTCTCTCTCTCTCTCTCTCTCTCTCTCTCTTCCTCTCTCTCTCTCTCTCTCTCTCTCTCTCTCTCTCTCTCTCTCTCTCTCTCTCTCTCTCTCTCTCTCTCTCTCCTCTCCTCTCTCTCTCTCTCTCTCTCTCTCTCTCTCTCTCTCTCCTCTCTCTCTCTCTCTTCTCTCTCCTCTCTCTCTCTCTCTCTCTCTCTCTCCTCTCTCTCTCCTCTCTCTCTACTTGATTTCTACTTGATTTCACACGTGCATTCGACTGCGTCCATCATGAATTGTTGTTATCAATCCTTAAATCATATTGTTTTAGTGATAATGCTACCAAATTGTTTCAGTCATATTTGTCAAATAGGGTTCAAAGGGTAAAAACTGTGAGTGGTTTACTGTCTAATTGGAGGCATAATCCTGTGGGTGTTCCGCAAGGTTCAACTCTCTCTGCAATGCTATTTTCTTTGTATATAAATAAAATATGCGAATCGTTAGTTTTTAGTAATTCAATGTTATATGCTGACGATCTACAATTGTATGTACACACTAATGTTAAGGATATAAACAATGCAGTGGCAAGTTTGAATGCTGATTTAAGCACATTATTTCAATGGTGTAATGATCATGGTTTGAGCTTAAATATTGCCAAATGTAAATCAATAATTTTAGGGACTAGTAGACTGTTAAACACTATAGATCTAAACAGTGTCAATCGTGTATCTATCAATGGTAGATTTCTAAAGTATGAGAATATGGTGTTAAATCTTGGGATTAGAATAATGAATACTTTATCCTGTGGTCAGAACAGGTTAACTATGTATATAAAAGGGTTTTTCAATGCATATATCAGTTCAAACGTCTATGTTTCAGACCATCTGTTGAGATTAAGATCATGTTGATTTCTAGTTTGGTACTTCCATTGTTTGACTATGCTTTGGTGACTTATTGTGACATGAATAACATGATGATTGATCGTTTGCAAAAGGCTTTAAACGCCTGTATTAGATTTATTTTTAACTTACGTTTGGATGACCATGTGACTAATTACTACAAACAGTTAGGATGGTTAAAAATAAGAGAACGTTTAGAATATAATATAATATCATTAGCATATAAAACTTTAAATAATAGAGAGCCTCAATATTTATATGAAAAATACAGATTCATGGAAAATGTACATTTGAGACAAACACGTTTTGGTAGTACAATTTTACAGTTTCCAATACACAGAACTGTTGTGTATGGCAAGGCATTTCACACTCAGTCAATAAGATTGTTAAATAACCTAGATAGTAGTATTAAAGATAGTACCAGTATCAAAAATTTCTTGAAAAAGCTCAAATGTAATCTCGTGAAAAGATATGAACAATGAAAGTAGGAAATCTCAATGTAATTGTTAAAACTTAAACACCATAATCATGATAAACAATGTGTAACTTTAACCTTTACATTGTTGTATAAACTATCAGTACCATAGAGTGTAATATTGATCAAAGTATTTAATAGAATTGTCTTTAGATTATGGAAATATTTGTAAGAAAGTAGTGAAATAGTAGTGTTTAAACTTAAATAGCTTAATATTAATAAATGTTTACTTTAACCTTTACATTGTTGTATAATCTATCTGTATGATAGAGTGTAATATTTATCATTTCATATCATATTTCATAGTCATAATAGTGAAAGTAATACAATTAACATATTAATAATTTTATTATTGTTGTTGAATATGTAACAGTCACAACTCGCTTTATATATGGTAATATATGTATTGTTGGCCTGTCACAGTGGGAGATTGGACCGTAGGTCTAAACTGTGGCAGGATAAATAAAGAAATTGTCTAATTGTCTAATTGTCTAATTGTCTCTCTCTCTCTCTCTCCTCTCTCTCTCTCTTCTCTCTCTCTCTCTCTCTCTCTCTCCTCTCTCTCTCTCTCTCTCTCTCTCTCTCTCTCTCTCTCCTCTCTCTTCTCTCTCTCTCTCTCTCTCTCTCTCTCTCTCTCTCTCTCTCTCTCTCTCCTCTCTCCTCTCTCCTCTCTCTCTCTCTCTCTCTCTCTCTCTCTCTCTCTCTCTCTCTCTCTCTCTCTCTCTCTCTCTCTCCTCTCTCTCTCTCTCTCTCTCTCTCTCTCTCTCTCCTCTCTCTCTCTCTACTTGATTTCTACTTGATTTCACACGTGCATTCGACTGCGTCCATCATGAATTGTTGTTATCAATCCTTAAATCATATTGTTTTAGTGATAATGCTACCAAATTGTTTCAGTCATATTTGTCAAATAGGGTTTCAAAGGGTAAAAACTGTGAGTGGTTTACTGTCTAATTGGAGGCATAATCCTGTGGGTGTTCCGCAAGGTTCAACTCTCTCTGCAATGCTATTTTCTTTGTATATAAATAAAATATGCGAATCGTTAGTTTTTAGTAATTCAATGTTATATGCTGACGATCTACAATTGTATGTACACACTAATGTTAAGGATATAAACAATGCAGTGGCAAGTTTGAATGCTGATTTAAGCACATTATTTCAATGGTGTAATGATCATGGTTTGAGCTTAAATATTGCCAAATGTAAATCAATAATTTTAGGGACTAGTAGACTGTTAAACACTATAGATCTAAACAGTGTCAATCGTGTATCTATCAATGGTAGATTTCTAAAGTATGAGAATATGGTGTTAAATCTTGGGATTAGAATAATGAATACTTTATCCTGGTCAGAACAGGTTGTTAACTATGTATATAAAAGGGTTTTTTTCAATGCATATATCAGTTCAAACGTCTATGTTTCAGACCATCTGTTGAGATTAAGATCATGTTGATTTCTAGTTTGGTACTTCCATTGTTTGACTATGCTTTGGTGACTTATTGTGACATGAATAACATGATGATTGATCGTTTGCAAAAGGCTTTTTAAACGCCTGTATGTATTAGATTTATTTTTAACTTACGTTTGGATGACCATGTGACTAATTACTACAAACAGTTAGGATGGTTAAAAATAAGAGAACGTTTAGAATATAATATAATATCATTAGCATATAAAACTTTAAATAATAGAGAGCCTCAATATTTATATGAAAAATACAGATTCATGGAAAATGTACATTTGAGACAAACACGTTTTGGTAGTAGTACAATTTTACAGTTTCCAATACACAGAACTGTTGTGTATGGCAAGGCATTTCACACTCAGTCAATAAGATTGTTTAAATAACCTAGATAGTAGTATTAAAGATAGTACCAGTATCAAAAATTTCTTGAAAAAGCTCAAATGTAATCTCGTGAAAAGATATGAACAATGAAAGTAGGAAATCTCAATGTAATTGTTAAAACTTAAACACCTTAATCATGATAAACAATGTGTAACTTTAAACCTTTACATTGTTGTATAAACTATCAGTACCATAGAGTGTAATATTGATCAAAGTATTTAATAGAATTGTCTTTAGATTATGGAAATATTTGTAAGAAAGTAGTGAAATAGTAGTGTTTAAACTTAAATAGCTTAATATTAATAAATGTTTACTTTAACCTTTACATTGTTGTATAATCTATCTGTATGATAGAGTGTAATATTTATCATTTCATATCATATTTCATAGTCATAATAGTGAAAGTAATACAATTAACATATTAATAATTTTATTATTGTTGTTGAATATGTAACAGTCACAACTCGCTTTATATATGGTAATATATGTATTGTTGGCCTGTCACAGTGGGAGATTGGACCGTAGGTCTAAACTGTGGCAGGATAAATAAAGAAATTGTCTAATTGTCTAATTGTCTCTCTCTCTCTCTCTCTCTCTCTCTCTCTCCTCTCTCTCTCTCTCTCTCTCTCTCTCTCTCTCTCCTCTCTCTCTCTCTCTCTCTCTCTCTCTCTCTCTCTCTCTCTCTCTCTCTCTCTCTCTCTCTCTCTCTCTCTCTCTCTCTCTCTCTCTCTCTCTCTCTCTCTCTCTCTCTCTCCTCTCTCCTCTCTCTCTCTCTCTCCTCTCTCTCCTCTCTCTCTCTCTCTCTCTCTCTCTCTCTCTCTCTCTCTCTCTCTCTCTCTCTCTCTCTCTCTCTCTCTCTCTCCTCTCTCTCTCTCTCTCTCTCTCTCTCTCTCTCTCTCTACTTGATTTCTACTTGATTTCACACGTGCATTCGACTGCGTCCATCATGAATTGTTGTTATCAATCCTTAAATCATATTGTTTTAGTGATAATGCTACCAAATTGTTTCAGTCATATTTGTCAAATAGGGTTCAAAGGGTAAAAACTGTGAGTGGTTTACTGTCTAATTGGAGGCATAATCCTGTGGGTGTTCCGCAAGGTTCAACTCTCTCTGCAATGCTATTTTCTTTGTATATAAATAAAATATGCGAATCGTTAGTTTTTAGTAATTCAATGTTATATGCTGACGATCTACAATTGTATGTACACACTAATGTTAAGGATATAAACAATGCAGTGGCAAGTTTGAATGCTGATTTAAGCACATTATTTCAATGGTGTAATGATCATGGTTTGAGCTTAAATATTGCCAAATGTAAATCAATAATTTTAGGGACTAGTAGACTGTTAAACACTATAGATCTAAACAGTGTCAATCGTGTATCTATCAATGGTAGATTTCTAAAGTATGAGAATATGGTGTTAAATCTTGGGATTAGAATAATGAATACTTTATCCTGGTCAGAACAGGTTAACTATGTATATAAAAGGGTTTTTCAATGCATATATCAGTTCAAACGTCTATGTTTCAGACCATCTGTTGAGATTAAGATCATGTTGATTTCTAGTTTGGTACTTCCATTGTTTGACTATGCTTTGGTGACTTATTGTGACATGAATAACATGATGATTGATCGTTTGCAAAAGGCTTTAAACGCCTGTATTAGATTTATTTTTAACTTACGTTTGGATGACCATGTGACTAATTACTACAAACAGTTAGGATGGTTAAAAATAAGAGAACGTTTAGAATATAATATAATATCATTAGCATATAAAACTTTAAATAATAGAGAGCCTCAATATTTATATGAAAAATACAGATTCATGGAAAATGTACATTTGAGACAAACACGTTTTGGTAGTACAATTTTACAGTTTCCAATACACAGAACTGTTGTGTATGGCAAGGCATTTCACACTCAGTCAATAAGATTGTTAAAATAACCTAGATAGTAGTATTAAAGATAGTACCAGTATCAAAAATTTCTTGAAAAAGCTCAAATGTAATCTCGTGAAAAGATATGAACAATGAAAGTAGGAAATCTCAATGTAATTGTTAAAACTTAAACACCTTAATCATGATAAACAATGTGTAACTTTAACCTTTACATTGTTGTATAAACTATCAGTACCATAGAGTGTAATATTGATCAAAGTATTTAATAGAATTGTCTTTAGATTATGGAAATATTTGTAAGAAAGTAGTGAAATAGTAGTGTTTAAACTTAAATAGCTTAATATTAATAAATGTTTACTTTAACCTTTACATTGTTGTATAATCTATCTGTATGATAGAGTGTAATATTTATCATTTCATATCATATTTCATAGTCATAATAGTGAAAGTAATACAATTAACATATTAATAATTTTATTATTGTTGTTGAATATGTAACAGTCACAACTCTCTCTCTCTCTCTCTCTCTCTCTCTCTTCTCTCTCTCTCTCTCTACTTGATTTCTACTTGATTTCACACGTGCATTCGACTGCGTCCATCATGAATTGTTGTTATCAATCCTTAAATCATATTGTTTTAGTGATAATGCTACCAAATTGTTTCAGTCATATTTGTCAAATAGGGTTCAAAGGGTAAAAACTGTGAGTGGTTTACTGTCTAATTGGAGGCATAATCCTGTGGGTGTTCCGCAAGGTTCAACTCTCTCTGCAATGCTATTTTCTTTGTATATAAATAAAATATGCGAATCGTTAGTTTTTAGTAATTCAATGTTATATGCTGACGATCTACAATTGTATGTACACACTAATGTTAAGGATATAAACAATGCAGTGGCAAGTTTGAATGCTGATTTAAGCACATTATTTCAATGGTGTAATGATCATGGTTTGAGCTTAAATATTGCCAAATGTAAATCAATAATTTTAGGGACTAGTAGACTGTTAAACACTATAGATCTAAACAGTGTCAATCGTGTATCTATCAATGGTAGATTTCTAAAGTATGAGAATATGGTGTTAAATCTTGGGATTAGAATAATGAATACTTTATCCTGGTCAGAACAGGTTAACTATGTATATAAAAGGGTTTTTTCAATGCATATATCAGTTCAAACGTCTATGTTTCAGACCATCTGTTGAGATTAAGATCATGTTGATTTCTAGTTTGGTACTTCCATTGTTTGACTATGCTTTGGTGACTTATTGTGACATGAATAACATGATGATTGATCGTTTGCAAAAGGCTTTAAACGCCTGTATTAGATTTATTTTTAACTTACGTTTGGATGACCATGTGACTAATTACTACAAACAGTTAGGATGGTTAAAAATAAGAGAACGTTTAGAATATAATATAATATCATTAGCATATAAAACTTTAAATAATAGAGAGCCTCAATATTTATATGAAAAATACAGATTCATGGAAAATGTACATTTGAGACAAACACGTTTTTGGTAGTACAATTTTACAGTTTCCAATACACAGAACTGTTGTGTATGGCAAGGCATTTCACACTCAGTCAATAAGATTGTTAAATAACCTAGATAGTAGTATTAAAGATAGTACCAGTATCAAAAATTTCTTGAAAAAGCTCAAATGTAATCTCGTGAAAAGATATGAACAATGAAAGTAGGAAATCTCAATGTAATTGTTTAAAACTTAAACACCTTAATCATGATAAACAATGTGTAACTTTAACCTTTACATTGTTGTATAAACTATCAGTACCATAGAGTGTAATATTGATCAAAGTATTTAATAGAATTGTCTTTAGATTATGGAAATATTTGTAAGAAAGTAGTGAAATAGTAGTGTTTAAACTTAAATAGCTTAATATTAATAAATGTTTACTTTAACCTTTACATTGTTGTATAATCTATCTGTATGATAGAGTGTAATATTTATCATTTCATATCATATTTCATAGTCATAATAGTGAAAGTAATACAATTAACATATTAATAATTTTATTATTGTTGTTGAATATGTAACAGTCACAACTCGCTTTATATATGGTAATATATGTATTGTTGGCCTGTCACAGTGGGAGATTGGACCGTAGGTCTAAACTGTGGCAGGATAAATAAAGAAATTGTCTAATTGTCTAATTGTCTCTCTCTCTCTCTCTCTCTCTCTCTCTCTCTCTCTCTCTCTCTCTCTCTCTCTCTCTCTCTCTCTCTCTCTCTCTCTCTCTCTCTCTCTCTCTCTCTCTCTCTCTCTCTCTCTCTCTCTCTCTCTCTCTCTCTCTCTCTCTCTCTCTCTCTCTCTCTCTCTCTCTCTCTCTCTCTCTCTCTCTCTCTCTCTCTCTCTCTCTCTCTCTCTCTCTCTCTCTCTCTCTCTCTCTCTCTCTCTCTCTCTCTCTCTCTCTCTCTCTCTCTCTCTCTCTCTCTCTCTCTCTCTCTCTCCTCTCTCTCTCTCTCTCTCTCTGTGCAATTCGTGTTCGATAATGCAGACTACAATGTTCACACACTAGATGGTCATAACACCTTCCACGTCATGGGTGGAATTGCTTGCATTACACCTAAAACAGCTCTTCAGGTTGAGGAAAATGTACCTCGAAAGAATGTTGCTGCTCAAGCTGTTGAAAACAAAGGCCTGTTTGACTTGCAAACTTACAAAGCCCCGGCTACATCTGGATATTCTAAAATAGTCGCTACAAACCTTGCTTCCCTAGAAGACAAACCATCACTTTCATACAAAAATGGACGAACACTTAATATGTTTTGGTTCAGTGGCACCTGGTTAGAAGGTCCAGAAGAATGTAAACCTGGTTGGAGTGGCTGCATGGAAAAGCTTTATGCGAAGGAACAGTTCCAAACTTCGGCTGTAGTCCCTCTTCCATTTATCAACTTAGCTCCTTCAAATCCATCAACAATTTATACAGCTCTTCTTCAAGCTGCCAAACAAGGGGCTAGCAATGGTCAAACGATAACAATGGTGACTTTTGATCAGCCATTGTATGCTAAAGCTCGTGAAATAGTAGCCGCAGCATCTCATGACAGCCCGTTGAAGTCACTCTTCATTAGACTAGGAGGCTTATCACTAACATACCACCGGCCACTAAAATAGCAACATTCTTTTACGAAGCTTATTTTTTTTTAAATTATCAAAATTACGAAAACTTTAACATTTACACCGTCTGTAACTCTTGAACCGTACAATTTAGAGTGATTATGAAAAGGACCATTCTTATTTAAAATTTAACGTAGAACATTTTTGTATATAACAATGTTTAGGATAAACCGCTTAGTTTTTGAAATATTTACGAAAACCTAAAAAAACTAGTGATTTTTCAAATTCCCCCCCCCCTCACCACCAAACCCGACGCTCAAAATGGTGTAACTTTTTACCATAGAATAAGGGGACTATGTAAAGCAATTTGGTGTTGGAGGAAAACTTTTACTTTGGATGTTGAGGTTTAGGTCTAATTACACCGTACTATATAAGGGCGGGGTATCGCTCTCAAGACTCACTATGATGAATGACCTATTGGAGAGTTCATGTTGTTAAATTCAAAGTACCGAAACCAGTAATTTAGCGTTTGCGGTAGACCACAAGGTGAACCGGCTTGTTACTACGTCACGCCATAAGGCGTATCGCTCTCAAGACTCAATGAATGGCCTATTGGAGAGTTCATGTTGTTAAATTCAAAGTACCGAAACCAGTAATTTAGCGTTGCGGTAGACCACAAGGTGAACCGGCTTGTCATTATTAGTTGCGAGATTTGAGGTTTGATTTGATATTAAACCCAAATCACTGGGTTGTCATCTGCCATGTTTGCTTTGACTGCTGATACAGTACCATATTCATTTTACATACATACACACAAACTTTTTATTAGATAACTATAGGTTCTGTTCCTATATTTATGTATACCTGAGGTGTAATTGTTTTACAAATAGATTTTAATTTTATCACCACCTTTTACGATGTTTATAACATTGATATTATATATTTTGTTTATTCTAAGCCTTATGCTTTTATGTCCATTTACGTGTTTTTATATGTTCTGGTATTCACAAATTTTAAAAATTTCTCTCAAATTTTATTATTACTGCATTTGTCCGAGAAATTGTACAACCAAATAACTTAACGAGTGATCAAGTTCATCAGTTAAAAAATTTTCATTATATGAATGGAATAAAAAGTTATTTATTTCAAATTAATATTTTTGTATCTAATGCTTTATCATTAAGAAAATGAGTAGTTTAACTAATTAAAAGTACTTTACTTTAAGCCTTTTACAAAGAACATCGGTAATAGACAAAATCAATGTAATTCACTTCTCAATGTCCAATTAGTGAAATCGTTATATACCAAATTGAACCAATATAATAGTGAACCAATTTATTCATTGCTATAAGTCTGTTTGCAATAACTGAGTAATTTTCTTGTTAAATATTTTTACAAGTTATCTATTTAAAAAGTATAACAAACGTAAACCAAAATATATAAGCTTCATGATATTATACAGAGGCCACGCTGCACAGAGTGCGGCAGTTGTTATATTGCTTCATAAATCTGATGTTGCTTCCTTATAGGTTTGATAGTTTGTTTCACGGAATAAAATAACTCCGAGTCACGAAGAAAATAAATAGTTCAGGCAGATATTGAAAAGTTATATTCATATAAAAGTTTTATTTCTAGATACTCTGTGAAATTGAAGCTTTAAAAATTAACACAGTCTGCTTGTAGAGTACGCTGACACGAGGGTTTAGGTAAATGGATTAATCAATGTATAGCTTTGTATAGTAATTTTATATAGTATTTACTCTGTATTTCACGCCTTATACACCATTATTGAATTGCGTAGAGTAACGTGATATATGCGTATAGTGATTAGAGAAGTGACAGTTGATTAGCTCCATGACTGGAAATATTCATTGCATAAAAATTAAATAAATGTGTATTATATTATATACGCTGATGGAATATCTGCGTACAGTGAATAGAAAAGTGAAAATTGATTAGCTCCAGAACTGGAAATTTTGTTGTATACAAAATTAAATAACTCTTTTTTATATAGTATATATATATATATAAACTAATGAGATATTTAAGTAGTTCGATTACTGAAAAAGAATTATAACTATTTGTTTCAATAATTTGATGACCTATAATTTTGCAGTTAATTTTCAAAGTGTCTGTTCAATAAGGTTTGTTCAAAAAAAAAATTAATTTTTTTTTCTTTAAGGAAGGAAACGATTTGGAGATTTCGTTTGGTTACTTTGTTCTTGTATCACTAAACCATAGCCATTAGAACCGAGTGTTCTGCACATAAGTAGCCATGGTAGGAAGGATTGATTCAATTTTAACGGATTTTAGCTAAAGTTAAACTTCCTTCTCTATTGCAGCATACGGTATCTGATGTTCTCTCAAACGACTTCTGGAATCATGTTCATGAAAGACGTTCGTCAAAAGAGAACAAAGAAATTCGGCGTCGAAGTAACTCAAAATGAGTCTTTACATCGTTAAATCCATAGATATCCATAATATCCATAGAGACATCCATAAATATTTGAAGTAGCAGTGTCATTGTCTCATCAGGTATAAGACGAATATTATGAATGACGACCAAACTGAACCAATGTTAGGATATGATCCTAAAGTGCATTCTTTCGGACGTATTGATTTTTCAACCTGACACATATGTTATGAACGGGTATAGAGTATAGGACATTTATGGAGGTGTGTACATTGTCATAAAAAATCCAGATCTTAAGATTAAATTCATAATTAACAATTAAATCACCTTGCAAGAAAACTAGTTTGTGCTTTACTGTCGCTTATTGCGAGTCAGCCGCATTGTTTGATTACCTGTCACTTTACAGGAATTTTGGGAAAATTTAGCAAATAAAGTTGGATTCAACAACATACAAACTGCCTCTTTGAGTTGAAACACTCAAACATTGTAACGAAAAGTGAAATTCCATTGGCTTAGCCATACTAAGTTTATTTGAAAAGCGTTTTTATTATATTATATTGTTTTATTTTGGAACAAATATTACACCTAAATCTTTTAAATTATATATTTATTTTTAAAAGTAATTTTTGTAAAAACGTATTTTCAAGGCAATCAAATTAATCAATCCTTAAAACCACGAGAGTTTGTATTTCGTGGTGTGCCTCATGTTATACGTATCTACCATTTGGGTGATGTAATCTGTAACATGAGTTATTGTAGTCACATCGATGTAACACCAAAGAGGAAGTCAAACCACATAAGACACGTTTTAAACTATGAAAATATGTGTATTATTGTGTTTTATTGAGGGGATACGATAGGATGTACATTTATGGCCGAAGCTCGTGTTTCTATCTCAATCGTTGGCTTAAACTTGGGCGTTATTTCCCAGATTTCTTTCCTCTTTTTCATTCTCATTTATCCTTTTCACATTCCTTAATCTCTGTACCTGCCCTAACTAACATCTCTTCTATTACTACACCGTCCTAGCACAGTGAATAAACTTTGTAAAAGTCTTCCAACATTATTGTTCTTGGTTTTAATACCCATCACTTCTCTTTATTTAGTCTTGTAATTTTATATTATTTTCTATTTCTCCATATTATAACTGAGCATTTCTTTGCAGCTTCTCACAATATCGCTTTCCTTATTGAGACAGCACTACATAGTTTATATTTTCACTTTTCAAGTTTTCCTTAATGATTTTTCACTTGTTCATAACATTAACAGTCCATTAACACACACGTGTAACAAAACTCGAGTTGAGAAATGAGAAAGAGAGTGGATTAATTTGGAAACGGAAGGAACACAAAGGGTGTAATTAGGGCACCGACAAAAGTGCTGATACAATTACTGCGATTCCGATCAGACAATTTTAAATAATGATTTAAAGTCATTCATAAAACTCTCATTGTCCTATTAAATACAGAAAACAGTTAATATTATCTTAATGAAGTGCGTTAACATTGATTGCTTCCTACAACTGAGATCGTAATAGTTAAAAAAAATAAATAATATTGCATGATTCTATGTGCACAATTTTATTAAACTGAGAATTAAATGTTTTGAGTTACTATAAAATATTGCAGATTATTTGTAATAAAACAAAATGGACGCAACTCCTGGCTCAATCGTTTAGAGGGAAAGTCGGTTTTATCGCGGCAAGTGAACAATTTACTATCCGCACTAGACATTGAGAGTGTGTAAGCGTCAATACGTCATTTATATGTGATAATCGTCAGCTTTCCTGAATTATTGCTTCAGATTTTCTTAGAAGCAGAAAAATATATTTGCCCTCCAATAATTTTTATATATAATTTATTTATATTATCAATATTGTTAATGAGAATTATGTTAACAAATTATAAAGAAAATAATTCTTCACTTTAATGAATATTCCTCACTTTAATCTGGCAACTGTATGAAATGTCAATTAGTTTGAAAGCCTAAAACTGCGTCACTTAGATTTAAAATTTTTCTGAAATATATAAAAACATTAAACGTCCCTATATTAAAATTTAAAGTTAGATAACTAAAATATTATAACTATTTTTTCGCACATTTTTTATCATAATAATAGATAAGTATTAATTATTTGTACTTCAGTATATTTACAACATAAAGGACAATAAACCAGTTAATAGTAATATATAGTGTGAAAATGTCCAACGGTTTTGACTTTGTTTCAAAATAAACATTGTATGTACATGCATCATACACAAATGGGGCTCCTCCACTTGTGTTAAGCGATGCATTTGGAGCTTTGGATTGGTAATTGATAAATATGTTTTGGAAATACTTTGTGGCACACCACACTTTTAAGATTAAGACTTTCCAGCACTTAAGCTAGATATAAAACTGCGTTCCTTCAAAGTGTAATTTGTGACAAAGACAAACACTCAAGCTCTAGAAATTGAGTGTTTATAAACATTAAGGACGAGTTATTTATTGACACAATATCTTTATTGCTCTCTCGGACCATGTCGTGTTTGGACACGTACTCAGTGTTAAGTAAGAGGTTAAGTGGTAGAGAGGACTTTTAAATCCTAACTTCGCCTCTGTAAATAAAGTCATTTTTCATTTCATTTTTTTTTTCATTTCAGTTTTGTAGGAGTGTAACAGTTTCAGGTACATCCATCTCGTTGTCACATGTAGTAAGTATATCGGTGAACACATTAAGTTATGTTGACCATCTAGATTTCAAGTCAAAGCTCACTAGCTTAACGTCATTCTTCGTGTTGTCCTCGTATTGGTGCTGGATATAAGTTGCATGTATTATTATTTACATACAAAGCTTTTGTTTTTAAAAATAATAAGATCCACAGAATGCAAAAACCTAAAAATATAAGTATAATTTAGACGAAATTGTGTATTATCTCAGTTTTCTCAAAAGTGAATACGTGTGCTGGATAAACAGTCATTAAATTGAACGTCAAGATCAATTCTGGTTGAGATTCTTTGATTTACTTATTTTTAAGTCCATAAAAACTGTTGTGTGAGAAATGCTTTTGGCTTTGGCACTACGCCCTGGGGCTCCGCCCCCTTTGATTTGAAAAGATCATGACCTCGTAATTTACTTATAGAAAGTAGGTGACAGATTTTATAAAGTTCCACTAAAATAGCAGTCGTAATCGTTGTAAAATAAACTCGTAGATAGAAATGTAATAGGTTCACAAAGAAATAAAGTTAATCGAAAATAAATATAAATAGTCCTCAAGTACAATCACAGAAATGCATGAGATCATGATATATTATATTACGCGGGTGGTGCACTGCACATACCACAGTTCAAACTGCCCGAGGCTACATGGATGTAAGATCCATTAAAAACTAATGAGATCGTTCTGCACACCGCTCTTGGTTGATATTTAATTTATTTCGTTAGTGATGTTTTGCGTTGATCTTCATAATGTTTCCACTTTTTTACACTTTTGTGATACAGATATTAAAGGATCATGTGTATTTTGGAAAGAAACCCACGGCTAGAAAATTATCACAAAATTTATATTTACAATAAATTACCTATGGTGATATAAATTTTAATTGTTACAATAACAAACAACAAGTTGTGCATTTTGAACAGCAAAATCAATTATATATGAACCCAGTGGCCAGAATAATATGTATTAAATAATATATCGTAGATATTAACTGATGATAATAACGCCAGGGCTGACAGCAAGTTGTCATCTACTGTTCATGTATCGGAGGGTGTTGGACGACAACATCCATACATCATATAAGCTACAACATACATCACACACATCAGAGCCCCGGGGACTAGGCCACTATACACTGAACACGGTACGTCTCAACAGATATCTCTTCTAAGGGATATTCCTCTCTATCTTTGTCGCGTATAGCAGATCCCACAACACTGTTTCTCAAGTTTACTTTATGCTCTTAATATCAATGCAAATACAGTATTCATGATTCAATTATCTTAAAATGGTTTAATGTTATTATTTTCATTTACTTGATATTCACATTCTACATAAATAACTATAATAATAATAACTTTCCGTCAAAGAAAAATATTAGAGCAAATTATTTAGAACCGAGCTTAAGAATATAACAAGTGGTTAGTAGGATGAAATAAAACTTCGTTTAAATTATATACATGAAGTACTAAAATCATTTTTTATTTAACTTTAGGTTTTTTACTATATTTAAAGTTATATACTTAATTAGCTGCAATTCAGTATAAAATTAATTATGCTCCAGTATTTAGACCAATACATGTTTTGATGTAATATGTGTGTTGAACTCAAGTTAAATCAATTAACCTTCTTACATTTCTCATTTTTATTTTATATAAACTTCTCCCTGCTACTAAATAACAACTAGAAAACAGGTAGAATGTTTTAATAAATTAGTATAAATTATTTTCAACACGGATGTGTTGTACATCTGTTAGCCTACTACAATACAGTAATTGTTTGTTATACGTAGAGGTAACTATCCTTCTCAGTGTGTACATAAGCCTAGGGTGCGTGTAGTTGTGGTTCAGTGTATAGCCTAAGATACATAAATGTCAGGACACAGAGAATCGGCTTCATAGGAAAACACTTCAATAAACAAGCAATAATAGTCGACAAAACATACAACATACAATACTTGCAAAAGTTTCATTCTATTATCCCAGTACAGAAGACGTTCATCAAGATATCAAAGAAATTTAACTCAAAATTAAAGTGTCAAATAATCTATATAAAAAGCTTCTGATGCAAAAACCATACTGATAGCACTTTCATCACTGGATGTTTGGTTAGTTTATGATACTTAGGCCAGTCAAAATACAAGCCAACTACATTGTAGCTTGGCTGGACAAGCCATCAGCTGTGTAGGGGATAATAACATTGGCATTTGGCAGTTTCGTCATCTGTAGTTGGTTAGTTGATTAAATTTTAGCCAACACGATACAGTCCAATTACATCATTCTTCAACTGAGCTGTGTAGCGGATATAACTATTGGCAGTTTCGATTTAAGACCTCTCGACTGGTGTGATATCTCCACAGAAATGCCAAAATATTGAAAAAATTTAATTATGTGAGCAATGCTTTCAAGCAGTGTGAATCGGAAACTAATTAATTAATTAAAGCTGTGCAGCGTTACGCCGTACTTTACTTGTTCACTTGTCTTCATCTAAATACTACCTTACCTGTGCCTTAAACTCGAGCATTAAAAGATCAGATAGTTAAGAGAAGAGTTGAATTTGATCAAGAAATTAAGGTGTTTAACACATTTGACAAGTCCAATTTTAGGATTTAGAACGTCAGTGAAGTTATTTTTGGATGCTGTAGAATGGAATTTAACTTGTTTTACGACAACAATAAGCTGTTAAACTTCTTCTATACGTATGTCTATATGCCTATCTGTTTTTCCGCTGGATTTAGCGAGTACAGATTTGAAATATAGTTTGAACTAGTTTTAAACAGTCAGCTATGAAAACAATACCTTCTTCACCTACATTGCACTAATTTTTGTAGTCTAGGTGTCTCTGATTACGCAACGATGCAGGGGGTTTTTTATGAGCTTCTTCGTTGTTTACTGTTTATGGGTCCCTTGAGACGAACATGACTTTAGATATCAGGAGTTAAGTCTGCAACAGCATCATATTTTAGATACAGCATGTAAGAGGAAGGTGAACTGGAGCTAAACTCAACATTCGCCTTATCCATTGGTACTTTCTAGCGGTAATTAGACCACCCCAACTTTACGATATGTTACTGCGATGTTATTTAGGTAATTACCACAGCCAAGACACATGGTCTGTCGTACTCTTAACTTGGTTTAATATGGAAGGTCTTGTTAGCTGTTATACATTTAATTATGTAACCGATTATTATAATATCTAAGGCTTAGTCTAATAAAATCAAATATCGCATTAGGTAAAAGAATTTCTCCAACACATATAATTATTTGGTTTTTAAAATATAGCTTTTACTACTAAAGTGGTCGTATGAGTTAATAGACTTAATATGGGAAATTATTTCATTTCTTGTATCATAGCTGTTTAGACACATAGAAAGCCTATTAATTAGTCTTAGTATATGTGTATTGGAACCTATCAACCTGCATTCATTGTTGTATAGGACATTTTAAACATTTACAAGTGATTATATTTTGCTTGTTGTCCAAATAACAAGAGAGTTAGTAAAAGTGGCTATTAATGTTTTGGACTGTTAATATTATTTTACTCTTTTCATAACATGCAATCTTTCATTCTGGATGCAATTTGGAAAACTGTTGGACGCAGATTGACTCATCTGTTACAGGAAAATGAGCGTATAGCTGTATTAACAATGAGTTAACAAAGGAATTAATTGATCAAGTTGTAACCTTAGGTAATGAATTATGTTGACCTGAGTTACAATACACAATTAATTAATTTAACACTGAGTTGAAGTACAACGGTGTAAACTAAACATCGATAGAAGGTAAAAGGGGGTTGAGGGAGTTACCCAGGACTAAGATTGATCTGCGACCTGTCGGATAATTCAACCACAAAGGACTAATTATATACACGGGGGCAATAGCTCCTAATGTGCGTCTAACCTTGTATGCTGATGGCTCTGGGCACATTAACTGATGGAGAAGCTCTTAGTCTTGGTTATGAATGAGCAATATGGACTAGTGCATTAATGACTCTTTATGTGTCAACAACAAAATTGAATGTTTGAACATTGTTTTTGTACACAATAATATTTTATTTTAAATTTTAAGTTTTATTCATTGTGGGATTAGTAATTAGTAATTGGTAATGTATTGTTTGGATAATCTGAAGCTTTATCCCATTTCATGGATTACTTGAGGCTAGGTTCACTTGGCTTTGTTATTATGGGAAATCACATTGCCCAACCTGTTATTTAAATCCTGATCCCTTAGGTTAAGCAAACCTGTTTTAACACGTTTACTATTACATTTGTTCATTACAGGGATCACTGTGTCACATTTCAGCATAGCCCTTATCATATAATGTATAATTATATACGTCATTTAATGCAATGCACATTAAAAGTGTGGTTTACCGAAAGAATTTTTTAAAATAATCCGATAATACTTTCCCAGGCTTAATATTATTGCACGATGCCAGTGTATAAGGTTAATATATGGGTACTGTTAGTTTAACAGTATTTTAAAAATTGTTGGTTGCTCATGTTGCAGTTGTGTGCAATTGTACATCCCGTTATACTATGCAATCCATAATTTCTTTGTTTATTATAAACAACACCTTCTTTGTCTGAAACATAAATATATACATTTGTAATTTCATTTGTGTTAAAAATTGCAAAAGTCATTTTATTAAATTATAAACTCCTTCTTTAAGAACTCGATCATCAGCTGCCGTAGTTATAATGGAGGACTAAATAGGAGGTTCCAAGAGAAATACTATTACATATAAACTATTAGTATTAGTTTAATTTGTCTTAACTCAACACAAGAACCAGCCGTGTCTTAGTATTGTAGCCCCATTACTCCAGGGCGGTATATATAATCGTTTTGTAGGTGGATACATTAGTATAGTACTGGTACACAGTTGTGCGTTATCTATTAGTAAGTAGTGCCTGGAGAGAACTTACAGGTGCAATAGTCCTAGCGTATTGCACTAGGTTATCTTATTGTACCCACATTACGCCCAGCTCATATATCTTGGAGTTATGTAAACTGATACATCGGTATACAACTAAAGCACAGTTTTGCGTTATGCAGTAGTATTTGATACGTGAGGAGAACAGGTGCAAGGGTCTTAGAGTATGACACAGGTTGTCGTACTGTAGTCCCCACAACGCCCGTCTCATATGTCTTGGCTGTATGTAGTCTGACACATTAGTACAGTACTGATACACAACTGTGTGTCGCGCAGTAGTATGTGATGCCTGGGGAAACAGTTGCAATTGTTTCAAGTTGTCACAATGCCACTTGATATTGGATACCTAAAATGTTTACAGGACGTTAAAATTTTTAACATTAAAATATAGTAGCTTTAGATTACAATGTCTTTTCTAATCATTCTGAAAATTTCAAAGTTCCATAGAATTATATATTAAAGTTATTATAATAATAAACGATATAATTAGTATTAGTATTAAATATATAACCAACTTCGTTTATATAATAGCCTGATATAGAGAAATAGCTTACGTCATTTTCTTTACCTAATCGAAATATCTATAACAGACTTAGAAAAAATGATCAGAGCTCGATATTTATTACATGTAATCTAAAGTTTCTTCACAAGTGTTATGCAATTGTCCTCTCTATTATCACAGTTATAGAAGAATGGTGTTTTTTTTATACTGTATGTGAGGATTTTGTATTTCGTATATATTGTAGGAATTAAGTGCACTTACTAACCTATTAATATGAAACCTTATGCTCTATCAAAAACTCTCAAGGATGCTGTGGAAGGTCTGTAATGTACGTCACCAAGGTGCATGTCCTGTGTTAGTGGCCTTTAGTCGTAAATGGAAGAATGCCCATGAATTTATTTTCCAGAACAGATACGAATGAATTCACTATAAACATGAAGAACGTTGAGATGACTTTAACAGATCTAAGCGGAAACGAGTATTTAATAACGAAAAAATATCTTAGATAACGAAACTGTACTACGATCAAATTCATAATGCTAAAACATGGTAGGCTACTTAATTAACATACAAGATTCTCACGCCTGCTGTAGATTTTTGTGAACACAAAAATAAACTGACCTGTGCGTGTCTGATAAATGGGATATAAAGCTTGATGTACAGTTACAATGTGGACAGCTATGGTGGCATCCCTTGTGGTGGTTCTATCAGCTAATTGTGTTGGAAATGTCCATACAATTTTGTATGAATGGGCCAGTAAACCAGAATTGCACTGTGCATGTGCGACAAAAAGAATATAAAGCTGTACATTTACAATATGGAGAGCTCTGCTAGCATCCAGTGTAGTGGTTGTATCGGCTACTTTATATGGAAATATTGTTAATATTCTGTCAGAATTGACCAGGAAACCAGAACTAAATTTCCCGTGTCCCATACATGGATAATACCTCTTGCTGTACAGATACAATGTAGACAGCTATTCCGTTATCCAGGGTACCGTTTCTTTCAGCTACGTGGGGCGAAATCTTAATAGAATTTAACCCTAAAAATTACTCGCATTATTTAATGTTTTGCTATATTTAAAAAATTTTGGTCTTTTTATTTGAAATTTTTTATAATATTAAAATAATTATACACATCCTGTAAGTTTGTGTTTATTTACAAAAAGATTCAACGTGTCAACATACAAATACATTTACATTTGGCATTTGAAAATACTAAATTATACAAACATGAGTAATGAATCAACGCTATTATTTTTATCTCGTGACTGAATTTACATCACCCGCCAGGCTGCAACTTGATGAAGATCACCGACTTGGGCTGGAGACCTTGATCTCCAAGGTTCTCTGGGGTCGACTTTGATCTCCACACTCAAAGTTTAACCTTGATCACAATTATCTTCCAGACTCGACCTTAATGTCCATCTCCTCCAAGTTCAACGCGGATCTCTATCACACTCCAGGATTGACCTTTATCTCAATCATAGTACATTTTTGACATCAGTCTCCATCACCGGCCACTTTCAACATTATTCCAGTTAATTTTATAGGCTCGACCTTGCTCTCCATCATCTTCCCGGCTCAACCTTGATCTCTCTCATTGTCAAGGCTCGACCTTGATCTCACTCATTGTCAAGGCTCGACCTTGATCTCTCTCATTCTCAAGGCTCTACCTTGATCTCTCTCAATTCCCCAGGCTCGATCCTAACCTGCATTATCCTTCAGGCTGGACCCAAATTTCCATAATATTTAAGCCTCGACGTTGATATCCATCATTCTCTATATTTGACCATTATCTCTCACATCCTCTAGGTTCTACTTTGACATCAATTATACTAATATTTCTAACTGGATCTCCATTATTACCCAGGCTTCACCTTGATCTCCATCATCCTCCAGCTTCGAGATTTATCTTTATCATTCTCCAGGCTTGAGCTTGATTTCCCTAGTACTACAGGCTTCACCTTAATATCCATTACTCTCTGAGCTCGAACTTGATATCCATTTCCCTTCAGCTTTGACCTTGATCTCCATCATTCTCCAGACGTAACCTTAATCTCCCTCTTTCTTCAGGTACAGCCTTGACCTGTATTATTGTCAAGCTCAAAATTACTCTCCATTATCCAGGCGCGACGTTGATATACATCATTCTCTCATCATACTCACAGCAGAGCTACAATGATTTATGTGCATAATGTAGATATTTAAGACGTATTTATACAATGTTGTTTGTCTAGACATATGTCAACAATCTTTGGACTCAGTAGGCCCAAATATATGACAGGGAGCCAGGGGCCAACAATGCGAGCCATAAACAACCGATTTTTCTCCAAGTGTTATGGAGTGTGTGTGGGTTGCTCTCTTGGCCACAGTTTTTGAGCAATAATCTTTTACAGCAATATTTAACTCTGATCGGTTCATCCCTTTCTTTGTAGAAATGATATGTTCCTCAGGACTCCCTATGAACAATACTATAAATTATATTACTGAAATGATCGAATCTAAATTCTTACTGTACGCAGACAATACAACTACATAGTAATGGCACTGCTAAATTCTAGAGAAGTTTTTAAACATAAGTCGATGTGAAGACGAATAAACGCCTGTTTAAGCATCAAAATGCAGTACCTTGGTTAAGTAGTAGAGAGGGCTAGATAGCGGAAACGACACACGTTAATAAAACATGATTCAATAATTTACTTGTAAGTGTATGGAAAAAGAGCAATATATTACATAGTAGTATAAAGGGCCAGACTTTGTTGTCAAATAAGTACACTGCTAATACAGTGAATCTTAGAGAGGTTTACTTTTATATGTCCATCTCAATTTGACTTTGCTTCATACTTTCACACTAATTTATCACCTACGTTTTAGCTACAATGTATCCATTCATCGAAGCGAATATTGAGTAACTACCAGCTCACTCAGGGAGAGTTAACTGGCGGCTACTCTCGCATTGGTCGAGACAATTATTACTTTATCCTCTTTCAATTTCCGCTATGGTAGGTCTGAGATTGACATATCACTACGTGACATTTGTGAGAGGCACAATGAATAGACTACAGAGTAGTTCATTTTGTTAATGTAAAGTACCGAAACCAGTAATTTGACGCTACGGTAGACCACAAGGTAAACCGGCTTGTCACTAAGTCAAGTCGTAAGGGCCGGTGCGGCGCATCGCTCTCGAGACTCAATGAATGGCCTATGGGAGAGTTCATGTTGGTTAATCCAAAATACCGGAACCAGTAATTTGCCGTTGCGGTAGACCAAAAGGTGAACCGGCTTGTCACTAAGTCAAGTCGTAAGGGCCGGTGCGGCGCATCGCTCTCGAGACTCAATGAATGGCCTATGGGAGAGTTCATGTTGGTTAATCCAAAATACCGGAACCAGTAATTTGCCGTTGCGGTAGACCAAAAGGTGAACCGGCTTGTCACTACGTCACGTCATAAGGGCCGGCGCGGCGCATCGCTCTCAAGACTCAATTAATGGCCTATTAGAGAATTTATGTTGTTAAATTCAAAGTACTGAAACCAGTAATTTGGTGTTGCGGTAGACCACAAGGTGAACCGGCTTGTCACTACGTCACGTCATAAGAGCCGGCGCGGCACATCGCTCTCAAAACTCAATGAATGGCCTATTGGAGAGTTCATGTTGTTAAATTCAAATTACCAAAACCAGTATTTGGCGTTGCGGTTAGACCACAAGATGAACCGGCTTATCACTACGTCACGTCATAAGGGCCGGCACGGCGCATCGCTCTCAAGACTCAATGAATGGCCTATTGGAGACTTCATGTTGTTAAATCCAAAATACCGAATTTTGCGTTGTGGTAAACCACAGGGGAACCGGCTTGTCATTATTAGTCGAATAGATACAACTTCCGTATTGGAAGGGTGTGAAGGGGAAGCGAGCAGTGGGGAAACTGATGCCGCGGTGTTGCCGCGTTGGTGCGGGCACTACCGTGAGCGGTCACTTTCTGAAGACAGAACACTGAGAAGAGAAAATCAGACGGTACGCGCCAGCATACTTACCAACAAACAACGCGTCAGTGTGTGTTGTCTTTTGATTGTTTACACTAGTAATCAGAAACGAAATTTCTCTAATTTAACACAAATATGTGCGATATTAATATGTTACCATTATACTATATAATAATCTACAACTACTAAATAATTCGGATATCGTGAAGGACAAATAATTTGGGTACTCTGAAAACCTAATATTGCATTCACAACACGAATATATTTATTGCGGGGGCTGTCAAAAATACTTCAAACACCGCCCCCAGCTCCGCGCCACTCAGCGTCCGGCCGATGTTCGCAGAAAAGTGCAATAAAACCTTTCTCCGAGTCTCCACTAGCCGCACGTTTCGACATAACTGTACCGTTAGGAAATGAGTGACATTTTCTTCCGCCTCTAAACACACTAGAGTAACAGAATAGTTTAAATTTAAGTAGGTATCAGGTGTATGTTTTGAAGTTCGTCGTATTAAAATAACCTAGTATTATCAGAAATGTTCGTAATTGTTATTGAAATAAACATACATATAGCTGCAACAAGAATCTTACATAATACTTCGAAAACTCTAGGTTGTTTCCGTGCGTAGATGGCAGTGGATTTATTCCATCCAAATCATCATCGTCATCATCTGCTTCGTCAGCATACTTTCTGTTGACGTATATTTCCTCTGTTCCTTGGTCAGTTTATACTCTATATTCGTCAGAAAAATCTTCAAGGTCATTAGTTTCACTGTCACTGTCATCTCCATTCACGTGAAATATCATTTCCTCTATTGTTGTTTCAATGAAACCTTCTTGTGCCCACGCTTTTAAAATAGATTTGTTCTGTGCTTTACGATATCCGTCCATTCTACGGTTGTAACTTTTTTAAGTCCTTCTTCGGTTAACCTCCTAACTTCAGTCATGTTAAATGTTTTATTGCTTCGGGCAACGTGTCCCTTACTTGTGCCCAAACCGTCTCTATTGCATTGAAATAGCAATGGTAAGGTGGGAGTCTGACAATTTTATGTCCTTGGGCTTTAGCCATCTCATCTATAATATACTTGGGGACCGGTGCGCGGTGGTTTATTCATTTCACATATTTATAACAACTCGGCTTTTGTAAAATCTTCTGCAAATTGTATGTTATGCTCGCGAAGCCATGCCTGAATTTCCTTTTTTGTTATATTACGTTGGGGCCTTATCTAAAATCTTAGAGTGGTATGGGGCGTTGTCTATAACAATAACCGATGGAGAAGAAAGGTTAGGTAGAAGTGATTCTCTGAACCATTTTGAAAAGGTGTCGTGGTTCATTTCTTCATGGTGGTCTGTGGTTTGCTTTGAAGCAAATAACAAGCAACAATTAGGAACAAACCCTCCAGATGTACCAGCGTGCAGTAAAATCAGCCTACCACCTTTGCCAATAGGAGAGGCTAATGTTCCTTCAGTCGTGTCATTAGTCCATCCTCGAGAGACAGTGTGGCCGGTATTTACCCATGTTTCGTCTAACCACACTATTTTATCAAAATTTAAGTCTCACTTCCCTCAGAAATCGGCAACGCCAAGCAACAATGTCATTTGTTTCTAATAACTTTTTCCTCCTGTTTAACTTTTTGTATTGAAACCCCAAAGTAACTAAAACACTCTTGAGAGAAAATATGCTGCCTCAAACAAATTTGCGTATTTTAATGAAACTAACAGTTTTTTTTTTTACATTAGGATGTTCTTTTCTCATAATATAACGGCGAATAGCGTCCTGTTGGAAACCATCTAAGGCAGTAACGGCTTTCTGTTTCCTCCTCTTTTTCCCAGGAGTCTGTAAGGTCGTATTACCAACTCCATTTAAACATTCTTTCTTCTTGCAAATTGCAACTACGGTGCTTTTGTTTATGCCTAACGCAGCTGCGGATCTTTCTACCACTTTCTCTACTGGTATTAAAATAGCCCCGTTAACCTTTTCTTGCTGAAAAAAATTCCGGACTTTAACCACAAGTTCTCGTGACTGACTGCGCAAAGCAGAGCCCTGGCTGATTTTGATGTAAGGTGATGGTTTCACTGGGCGAACGCGAGGGTGGCCTCTTTTATTAGCACTGGTTTATCCTCTTCTTTCCATTACGCTGATAGTTAATGTACAACGTACAGTATATAAAACACACACACACACACACACACTCCCACACCCTGATATTCGCAACGAACAGCAAAAACACCGAACATAGACAACAAATTTAGCAGTAAACTCGAAGTAGTCACTCTCGTAGAACGTGAGGGCTGCGCAGAGAAGCGGTCGCCGCGGTGCGATTGTGGCAACAGTGCCTGTTGCTATGGCAACCGCGTCAGACGCTCCTCGCTCCTATTGGTCAGGTAGCCAACAAGGCAGTTCTCCCTCTCACTCCAACGTTAGAACGCGGCAGCACGCCGATACGGAAGTTGTATCTATTCGACTATAGTTGCGAGATTTGAGGTTTGATTTAAACGGAAATCACTGGATTGTCATCTGCCATGTTTGCTTTGACTGCTCATATAGTACCATATTCATCTTACCTACATACACACAAACTTTTTATTACATAAATATATGTTCTTTTCCTATTTTTATGTATACCCGAGGTGTAATGTTTTTACGAATAGATTTTAATTGTATCACCCTTTACGTTTTTTCTAACATTGACGTTATATATTTTTTAATTCTAAGCGTCATGCTTTTACTTTGTTTCTAACATTAACATTATTTTTGCCTCATGCTTTGATGTACCTTTACGTGTTTTTATATGTTTTGTTAATTCTCAATTTTTAAAAATTTCTCTTAAATTTTAATATTACTGCATTTGTCTGAGAAATTGTACAACCAAATAACTTAACAAGTGATCAAGTTCATCAGTTCAAAAACTTTCATTATATCAATGGAATAAAATGTTATTGAATTCAAATTAATATTTTTGTATCTAATGCTTTATCATTACGAAAATGAACAGTTTCACCAATTAAATGTACTTTACTTTAAGCCTTGTACAAAGAACATAACTAATAGACATAATCAATGTAGTTCACTTCTATGTCCAATTAGTGAACTCGTTATATACCAATTTAAACCAATATAATAGTGAACCAATTTATTCATTGCTATAAGTCTGTTTGCAATAACTGAGTAATTTTCTTGTTAAATATTTTTACAAGTTATCTATTTAAAAAGTATAACAAACGTAAACTAAAATATAGAAGCTTCATGATATTATACAGAGGCCACGCTGCAGAGAGTGCGGCAGTTCTTTATATTGCTTCATAAATCTGATGTTGCTTCCTTGTAGGTTTGATAGTTTGTTTCACGGAATAAATAACTCCGAGTCATGAAGAAAATAAATAGTTCAGGCAGATATTGAAACAATATTTATATAAAAGTGTTATTTCTAGATACTCTGTGAACTGCAAATTTCGTTGTATACTTAATTAAATAACTCTTTATTAGATAGTATATATATATATATATATATATATATATATATATATATATATATATAAACTAATGAGATATTTAAGTAGTTCGATTATTGAATAAAGAATTATAACTATTTGTTTCAATAATTTGATGACCTATAATTTTGCAATCAAGTTTCAAAGTGTCTTGAGCCGGGGCTCAGTTTGGACATTTTTTGTCTTTTACCTTTTCCAACTCTGCCACTTTTTTCAGTCGGTGGGGGAGTCACTCCGTCAAGGTATTGATTAATTTCTGCCTGGTTGGACTGATTGGTCGAGGTCAGGTGGTTGACCTTGACTGATTACGGACCAGCTGTTAACCGGCAGCGGCTAATGTTCGGAGCGGTCGGACACGTTCGGCAGAAGCTACTTGATTCTCTGGCTGTTCTCTGCTCGTACTGATGCCCATGGCTGGCTAATTCTTCTACTTTCGGCAGGTAAATGTTTTTCTCTCTCACTCTCTTAACTTAATATTGTTGGCGGTTTTTCTCTCCCACCCAGACACATATTTTCGTAGTTTAGTTAAAAGTTGCTTAGTTATTATTTTATAAATTGTGTTCCTTGTGTACGTTTTCGTATCGCTAAGTGTTCTATCCTATCTTTCGTACGTTCTAAATTTTGTTACTTTAATAACTATGCCAGTTGCTAGTAGCGTGAACGGATTATAATTTAATTATTGTTATTTGGGAAATAATGTATTGTTATTATTTGTAAATTACATAATTATTATTACATTACAATTAATATTCTAGAATGATTAAAATACAGTGAATTATTGTTACAAGTAAATGTTACCAAGCTGAATAATTTAGTATGGCTGTTCTAGCCTATAAGTAATTGTTTAAATATTTGAAAATTTGTTTTGTATGTAATATTTAATATTGTTCACAAGTAGTGTATATTATAACACTTGTTGTCTTGAGTTATTTTTGGGAAATAGTCTTCTGATACTTAAAAGGTACTGTTAGTTACAGATGGTTATTTTTAATTGTTAAATTTAAATATTTTATATATACTTTGTGGCAAACATAATTAAGTTTTTATTATTTCTCGGGTTATAGTAATATTTTTTCTGAATATCTACTGGTTATGTTGGGATTCAATAGGGTCCCCGTGAGTGCCGTCAACGGGACTGGTGCGGCGAGTCTGCCCAAACAGCACTGAAACCAAAATTGAATGCCCGAGCCCTGCCAGCGCTACTGTACCGGCATCCAATTGGAGTGTCTGTGCTCCTATTCGTCTTGAACAAGGTTGGATCCAAAATGTTTTTCCTTCTTCTTGTACCGAACTTGAGAGGATTGGGTTGTATGGAGCGCTGCCAGATATTATATCTGGAGGAGGGCCAGTGTTAAGCTACCTAGTATTTATTTAGTTTAGGGACATGATCTGTAGGGGAGGATTTCACCTTTAATTCGGATTCGTGGAGGCAACTAAGCCCCCGCCTCCTTCGAAAATCGGCTTTAAATATTTTTGTTTTAATTTTTCGGCTACAAACTTGAAACAAAATTACTTTTTTTAAATAGTGGGCCTAGAAATTCTATAACCTTTTCCCTCCCCTCAGTTCATAAAAAATTGCCAGTTAAAATTTTTATATTTACTACATGCCGTACCTGAATTACGTTATTTATATACTAAATTTCTATTTATCATGTTATTTATATTATATTATTTATTTATTATGTTATTATTTCTATTTATTATGTTATTGTCAATATAGGAATTCTATTTATTTTTGTTATTTAGTTTGTAAGGTACTCGGTGCACCGTGGGGCTGCAGTTTAAATATTTATTTTACTTTGTAGGCAAGGGGATTCATTTTGTTGTATTTAGTGTAAAAATGTTTGCCACCTAATTAAGTATATCATGTACTCGAAATTTTGTCTCTACTCCCACTAGTGGCATGTGATTGTTTTTTTATGCTTTGCTCCGAGTTAGCCTAGAAGCGTCAATGGAATACTTGAGGCTATGCTCAGGTGGTTATTGATTATAACAAGAAAACACCTTTTCCAAACCGGAACTGGAACTCTGATACCTGGAGTGAAGCTAACCTGTCTAGTGTGTCTAATATTACAGTCTTTCCTTGCGAGGGTGAAGAACACTTCTGGATAGCAGTTATGAGTATAAACTGTAATGATATTGTTTAATACTAGTTGGATACTAGTTAATGCAATGTGCACAGTAAAATACTTGGTTTACTGAAAGCTTTATTTAAAACGTTTAGATAATAGTTTCCAAGGCTTAAAATTATCACGGTATGCCAGATTATAAGCTTAATATATAGATCCCGTAAGTTAAACTATATTTTATAAATTAAGAATAATTCTAATTATTGGTTTGTTCATATTGTGGTTGTTTGCACATTAGGGTTCAATATGCTCTGATACTATACAAGGCATACTATCATTGTATTGTCATACAACACGGTTTTGTTGTCTGAAACAAAAAAACAGTGTTTTGCGATTGAATTCACAATGACATTGTATAAAAACATTATTGAGTGAACTTTTGTTAAACGAACACTGAATCAAACAAATCACTAACATTTTCATAGTTTAAATTCATTAATATATGCAACTCTGCCGCAACACGAATTTCCAGTGTTGAAAGCAGTAAAATTGGAATTTCTCCAACTCTGGAGGGAGAACAATCCATTACTGACTGTTTCTGGCTCGCAAATACCATCCCATGTTGTTGGATGCTGCAGAGCGACAAGCTTTACATCACTTTGTAGAGTACAAAGGAAGAGGAGTGTTTACAATATTAAAAAAAGGATGACAATGACAAATGAGGGCAATGGCGAGCATTTACAAAGACGAGTTTCCACGATATAGAAATACATAGGAATAAATAGGAAATGACAAAGGCAATGTATACTGTATGAAGACTGGAAACTGAGGTGTAGAGGTACTGTGACATCCACGCGAGAGTAGGTGGTATGGACAACTCGACTATGTTAATCTTCACGTTTCTTGGTTATCTTATCACCAGACACCAGAAAACACATAAACAACACACACAATATTCTTAAACTCTAACTACTGCGAAAATAATATTATAGATTTACATTTATCTATAAAAATCTCCCATTTTAAATAATTTCTTTGTATATATTTGTGTGGTTTAGAAGCTCTCTATTACATCAATGTATGTGCCCAGAGCCATCAGTATATAAGGTTACACTCACATTATGCGGTCTTCGTCACCGTGAATATCCTCCGTCATATTCTAGAAATTAATTTTCTTAATCTACTCTATACAGACTATACAACAGAATACAGTATGAATAGACATAACACATTTTGCTTGAATGGCAACAACGATAAACTTAGAATCAGGAAAATAATGTGACAGGGACCAGGAATACAGAATCTGTTGCCAAGTCACAAATGTACGTCTTACTTCAGCACCGAATCTATCACTATGCAAGAATCTTATTTCTTGTTATAAGATAAACATCATGCCCCATAGTTTTGCTATGCTACAACTGAACTCTGATCTGTAATTGTGTTTTAAGTTTCTGGATTTTTTTAGGGACATTATGGGAAAAAGTTATAGTTATGTAAGGTTTATATACAATTTCATAAGTGATTAGTAAAACAATATACTCCCTTTATCGTCACATATATTTGCTGCTATATTAAGTTTCATAACCAAAATAGTATGACTATTTTTTTCATAGTAATAAATAAATATCAATAACTTGTACTAAAATATGTTTACAACATGAAGTTAAAAGTAAAATTTATTGTGAAAAGATCCAACGGTTTTGACTTTGTTTCAAAATAAACATTGTATGTACATGCATCATACACAAATGGGGCTCCTCCACTTGTGTTGTGCGATGCATTTGGAGCTTTGGATTGGTAATTGATAAATATGTTTTGGAAATACTTTGTGGCACACCACACTTTTAAGATTAAGACTTTCCAGCACTTAAGCTAGATATAAAACTGCGTTCCTTCAAAGTGTAATTTGTAACAAAGACAAACACTCAAGCTCTAGAAATTGAGTGTTTATAAACATTAAGGACGAGTTATTTATTGACACAATATCTTTATTGCTCTCTCGGACCATGTCGTGTTTGGACACGTACTCAGTGTTAAGTGGGAGGTTAAGTGGTAGAGAGGACTTTTAAATCCTAACTTCGCCTCTGTAAATAAAGACATTTTTCATTTCATTTTTTTTCATTTCAGTTTTGTAGGAGTGTAACAGTTTCAGGTACATCCATCTCGTTGTCACATGTAGTAAGTATATCGGTGAACACATTAATTTATGTTGACCATCTAGATTTCAAGTCAAAGCTCACTAGCTTAACGTCATTCTTCGTGTTGTCCTCGTATTGGTGCTGGATATAAGTTGCATGTATTATTATTTACATACAAAGCTTCTGTTTTTAAAAATAATAAGATCCACAGAATGCAAAAACCTAAAAATATAAGTATAATTTAGACGAAATTGTGTATTATCTCAGTTTTCTCAAAAGTGAATACGTGTGCTGGATAAACAGTCATTAAATTGAACGTCAAGATCAATTCTGGTTGATTTTAATTGATTTACTTATTTGTAAGTCCATAACTGTCGTGTGAGAAATGCTTTTGGCTTTAGCACTACGCCCTAGGGCTCCGCCCCCTTTGATTTTTTTTGGATTCGAAAAGATGATGACCTCGTAATTTACTTAGAGAAATTAGGTGGCAGATTTTATAAAGTTTCGCTTAAATAACAGTCGTAATCATTGCAAAATAAACTAGAACACATAGAAATAAAGTTTATCGAATATATATATATATATATATATATATATATATACAAATAAATAGACCTCAAGTACTTTTAATCACAGAAATGCATGAGATCATGATATCTATTACGCGGTTGATGCACTGCACATACCACAGTTCAAACTGCCCGAGGCTACATGGATGTAAGATCCATTAAAAACGAATTAGATTGTTCTGAACATCGCAGTTGGGTGATATTTCATTTATTTCATTAGTGATGCTTTGAATTGATCTTCACAATGCTTCCACTGTTTTACCCTTTTGAACATAGAAATTGTAGGATTATGTAATATTTTATGTGTATTATGAAAAGAAAGCCAAAGCTAAAAAATTATCACAAATGTTTATTTACAGTAATTTCCTATTGTTATATACATTTTTATTGTCATAGAACCTAAAAAATATTGTGCGTTTTGAACAACTAGATAAGTTATATAGGAATCCAGTGGCCATATTAATGGGTATGCAATGACATTTCGTAGATATTGACTGATGATATTACCACCAGGGCTGACAGCAAGTTGTCATCTACTGTTCATGTATCGGAGAGTGTTAGATGACAACATCCATACATCATGTAGGCTACAACATAGATCACACACATCAGAGCCACGGGGAGTAGACTACTGTACACTGAACACGGTACGTCTCAACAGATATCTCTTCTAATGGATATTCCTCTCTATCTTTATCGCGTGTAGCAGATCCCACAACACTGTTTCTCAAGTTTACTTTATGCCCTTGATATCAATGCAAATACGGTATTCATGAGTTAATTATCTTAAAATGGTTTATTGTTATTATTTTATTTAATGGATATTCAGATTCTACATAAATAACTATAATAATAATAACTTTCCGTAAAAGAAAAATATTAGAACAAATTATTTAGAACCGAGCTTAAGAATATAACAAGTGGTCAGTAGGATGAAATAAAACCTCGTTTAAATTATATACCTGAAGTACTAAACTCACTTTTTATTTAACTTTAGGTTTTTACTATATTTAAAGTTATATACTTAATATATTAGCTGCAATTCAGTGTAAAATTATTATGCTCCAATATTTAGACCAATATATGTTTTGATTTAGTATGTGTGTTGAACTCAAATTAAATCAATTAACTTTTTTACGTTCCTCATTTTTATTTTATATAAACCTCTCCCTATTACTAAATAAGAACTGGAAAACAGGTAGAATGTTTTAATAAATTAGTATAAATTATTTTCAACACGGATGTGTTGTACATCTGTTAGCCTACTACAATACAGTAATTGTTTGTTATACGTAGAGGTAACTATCCTTCTCAGTGTGTACGTACGCCTAGGGTGTGTGTAGTTGTGGTTCAGTGTATAGCCTAAGATACATAAATGTCAGGACTTAGAGAATCGGCTTCATAGGAAAACACTTCTACAAACAGGCAATAATAGTCGACAAAACAAAATACTTACAACAGTTTCATTCTATTATCCGAGGACAGAAGCCGTTCATAAATAATCCAGACACCAAAGAAATTTAACTCAAAATCAAAGTGACATATAATCTATATGAAAAGCTTCCGTTGCAAAAACCATACTGATAGCACTTTTATCACTAGGTGTTTGGTTAGTTTATGATACTTAGGCCAGTCAAAATACAAGCCAACTACATTGTAGCTTGGCTGGACAAGCCATCAGCTGTGTAGCGGATAATAATATTGGCAGTTTCGTCATCTGTAGTTGGTTAGTTGATTAAACTTTAGCCAACACGATACAGTCCAATTACATCATTCTTCAACTGAGCTGTGTAGCGAATAATACTATTGGCAGTTTCGATTTAAGACCTCTGGACTGGAGAGGAATCTCCACACAAATGCCAAAATATTGAAAGAATTGAATTATGTGAGCAATGTCTTGAAGCAGTGTGAATTTGAAACTAATTAATTAATTAAAGCTGTGCAGCGTGACGCTGTACTTTACTAGTTCACTTGCCTTCATCTAAATACTACCTTTTCTGTGCCTTGAACTCGAGCATTAAAAGATCAGATAGTTAAGAGAAGAGTTGAATTTGATCAAGGGGTTAAGGTGTTTAACACATTTGGCAAGTCCATTCTCAGGATTTAGAACGTCAGTGAAGTTATCGTTGGATGCTTTAGAATTGAAATTTAACATGTTTTACGATAACAATTATTCTTTACGTATGTCTATATGCCTATCTTTTTTCTGATGGATTTATCGAGTACAGATTTGAAATTTAGTTTGAAGCAGTTTCAGTCAGCTATGAAAACGATAGCTTCTTCACCTACATTGCACTAATTTTTGTAGCTGCAGGGGGTTTTGTTATGAGCTTCTTCGTTCTTCGTCGTCCACTGTTTATAGGTCCTTTGAGACGAACATGAATTCAGATATCAGGAGTCAAGTCTGCAACAGCATCATATTTCAGATACAGCATGTAAGAGGAAGGTGAACTGGAGCTAAACTCAACATTCGCCTTATCCATTGGTACTTTCTAGCGGTAATTAGACCAAGCCAACTTTACGATGTGCTACCGCGATGTATTTAGTTAATTACCACAGCCAAGACACATTTTCTGTCGTACTCTTACCTTGTTTTAATAGGGAAGTTCTTGTCAGCTGTTATACGTTTAATTATCTAACCAATTATTACAAAATCTAAGGCTTAATCTAATAAAATCAAATATCGCATTAGGTAAAAGAATTTCTCCATCACATATAATTACTTGGTTTTTTTTAAATATATAGCTTTTACTACTAAAGTGGTCGTATGAGTTAATACACTTAATATGGGAAATTATTTAATTTCTTGTATCATAGCTGTTTAGCCACATAGAAAGCTTATTAATTATTCTTAGTATCTGCGTATTGGAAACTATCAACATGAATTCATTGTTGTATAGGAAATTTAAAAAAATGTACAGGTGATTATATTTTGCTTGTTGTCCAAATAACAAGATAGTTAGTAACAGTATCTATTAATGTTTTGGACTGTTAATATTATTTTACTCTTTTCATATATAAAACATGCAATCTTTCATTCTGGATGCAATTTGGAAAACTGTTGGACGCAGATTGACTCATCTGTTACAGGAAAAATGAGAGTATAGCTGTATTAACAATGAGTTAACAAAGGAACTAATTGATCAAGTTGTAACCTTAGGTAATGAATTATGTTGACCTGAGTTACAATACACAATTAATTAATTTAACATTGAGTTGAAGTACAACGGAGTAAACTAAACATCGATAGATGGTAAAGGGGGGTGAGGAAGTTACCCAGGACTAAGATTGATCTGCGACCTGTCGGATAATTCAACCACAAAGGACTAATTATATACACGGGGGCAATAGCTCCTAATGTGCGTCTAACCTTGTATGCTGATGGCTCTGGGCACATTAACTGATGGAGAAGCTCTTAGTCTTGGTTATGAATGAGCAATATGGACTAGTGCATTAATGACTCTTTATGTGTCAACAACAAAATTGAATGTTTGAACATTGTTTTTGTACACAATAATATTTTATTTTAAATTTTAAGTTTTATTCATTGTGGGATTAGTAATTAGTAATTGGTAATGTATTGTTTGGATAATCTGAAGCTTTATCCCATTTCATGGATTACTTGAGGCTAGGTTCACTTGGCTTTGTTATTATGGGAAATCACATTGCCCAACCTGTTATTTACACCCTGATCCCTTAGGTGAAGCAAACCTGTTTTAATGCGTTTACTATTACATTTGTTCATTACGGAGATCACTGTGTCACATTTCAGCATAGCCTTTATCATATAATGTATAACTATATATGTCATTTATGCAATGTACATTAAAAGTTTGGTTTACTGAAACAATTTTGTAAAATAATCCGATAATACTTTCCCAGGTTTAACATTATCGCGGGATGTAAGTGTAAAAGGTTAATATATGATTACTGTTAGTTTAACAGTATTTTAAAAATGAAGACTTCATTTGTTGATTGTTCATTTTGCAGTTGTGTACAATTGTACATCCCGTTATACTATACTATCCAATAAATACTTTCTTTGTTTATTATAAACAACACCTTCTTTGTCTGAAACATAAATATATACATTTGTAATTTTATTTGTGTTAAAAATTGCAAAAGTCATTTTATTAAATTATAAACTCCTTCTTTATGAACTCGATCATCAGCTGCCGTAGTTGTAATGGAGGACTAAATAGGAGGTTCCAAGAGAAATAGTATTACATATAAACTATTAGTATTAGTTTAATTTGTCTTAACTCAACACAAGAACCAGCCGTGTCTTAGTATTGTAGCCCTATTACTCCAGGGCGGTATCATATAATCGTTTTGTAGGTGGATACATTAGTATAGTACTGGTACACAGTAGTGCGTTATGGATAGTAAGTAGTGCCTTGAGAGAACGGGTCCAATAGTCCTAGCGTATGACATCAGGTTATCTTATTGTACCCACATTACGCCCAGCTCATATGTCTTGGAGTTATGTAAACTGATACATCGGTATACAACTAAATGCACAGTTTTGCGTTATGCAGTAGTATTTGGTACGTGAGGAGAACAGGTGCAAGGGTCTTAGAGTATGACACAGGTTGTCGTAATGTAGCCCCCACAACGCCCGTCTCATATGTCTTGGCTGTATGTAGTCTGACACATTAGTACAGTACTGATACACAACTGTGGGTCATAAATAAATAAATAAATAAAAATGCCTTTATTGCAAGCGTTTCTCAGTATAACAACTGCTTTACAGAACAACTCTTGTCATATCTTACACTATTTACAATACTGGGAAATAAAATTAAAAAACTAAAACCTATAGACTAAATATAACACCCAAACAAGACAAATAAATTACTGTACAATCATTTTTCTTAGTTTACTTTTAAAAACAGTAACAGAAGTCTGTTTAAGGCTCTGGGGGAGGTCACTGTACAACTTTGGGCCAAAGTAAGAAAAGCTCCTCCTCCCAAACTCATGCTTGACTCTGGGAAAGTGAAGCAAGTCACCATGGCGGACACTGCGTTGAGAGACCTCCTCCCGAAATTGGAGCTTCTCGACCAGGTACCGCGGCTCACCCAGCGCAAGCACCTTGTGGATCATGCCACATGTCAGGATCCTGCATACATTTTCCATGGGGGACAAACTGACAGCATCTCGGAAGGGTGACACATGATCAAAGCGCCTCAAATTGAAAATGAATCGAACTGCAGAGTTTTGCAGTCTTTGAATCCGATCTATGTCTCCCCTAGAGATACTGTTGCCGTATGCAGGATAGCAGTAATAAAATACAGACAGAACAAGAGAACTCATAAACCGGAGCTTAGCGGATTCTGGCAGCAGACTTCTAAATCTGTACAGACCCCTCAGCCTACCAAGGGCACGCTGGATAGCATGAGTGACATGATCAGAAAAGGTGAGCTTACTGTCAAGCACAACTCCGAGAGTCTTGACTGACTCAGAGACAGACAGGCTCTCCCCACTGAGCCTTACTCTCACTCCTCTCTGACCAAGGGCCTGCACCAGATTGTGTGGGGCAAGATGAAGGACAATGCACTTACCTATATTGAGTTTAAGGCCATTGTTAACCGACCAAGTGTTGATGTTCACTAGGTCGGAATTTATTTTCTCAATAGCCTCATCAATGGAGCCAGGCTCGTATGACAAGCGCAACTGACAATCATCTGCGTACAGGTGAGCTGCACAGCTTTGAACACAACTTGGGAAGTCAGACGTATATAAGTTGAACAATATAGGTCCAAGACAACTTCCTTGAGGAACACCTCGCCTTTTGACAAGTGAAGTTGACGTCTCACTTCCCATCTTTGTAACCTGACTTCTGTCTCCTAGGTATGATTTTACCCACTCGATTGAATTTTTGCCAAAGCCATAAAAATGCATCTTAGCGTACAAAAGTTCATGGTTAAGGGAATCAAATGCTTGTGAGTAGTCCAGTATCACTAGTGAACTACACATCCCTTTATCTTTCGCATCAATTAAGTCACTGAACAGACTTACCAGGGCAGTGCATGTGCTATGATTTTTTCTAAATCCAGATTGTGTTTTTGGCAATATGTTTACTTCGTTCATATACTGTGCTATTTGACGTGTTACTATTTTTTCCATAATCTTCGATATTGCTGGTAAAATCGAGATGGGTCTCAGTTGTTGGACACTTTTAGGGGACGTTACTTTTGGCAATGGATGAACAACACTCATTTTCCATCTCTGCGGGAACACACCGCTCATCAATGATTTGTTAATAAGATGAGTAATTGCACCCAAAGCATACGGACTCACAGCCTTAATCATTTGGATGGATATTTCATCACTACCAACAGCTCTAGATTTTATTTCATTTAGTGCTTTTTTTACATCATCTTCAGTGACAGCAGAAAAGCTAAAATCATTCATCGATTCAATTCTCTTACTAGTTCTGAAGACATCGATTTCTTCAACTCTGGCTTCATTTCCATTCCCCATATTGACAAAATACTGATTGATGTCATCAAGCTTCACTTGGTGTGGAATGTTTTCATTTCTGTTTTTCATAACTATATTACACTGTTTCAAACAAGTCCAAAAATCTTTGGGATCCTTGTTAGTGGATAATTTCTCAGTGAAAAAATCTCTCTTTGCTCTCCACACCATCCCATTCAATTCATTGCGTGTTCTTTTATACATCTCCCAATCTTTACTGTCCCTGGTTTTCCAATATATCTTACGGAGTTTGTTTTTTAGTTTAGTCTGCTTGTTTATGACATCGTTCCTCCACGGGGCTTTCTTTTTTGTCACTCTCTTGCATACAATTGGAGCATGTGAATCAAATACACTTTTAACATGGGTAGTGATGAAGTGCTCAATATTGTCAACCCCGTCAATGTGCATTGCTCTCTCCCAGTCAATCTCCGCGACTGCTTTGACAGCACTTTCTGGGTTGAATTTTGAAAAATCTCTGTAGGTTATTATTTTTGGCCCTTTTTTCTCTTTCTTAACTTTTACGCAACAATATATCAACTTGTGGTCCGTTATCTTCACCCCTCTATGGTTCCTAATGCCTGCTGCATCGATGACGCCGGTCCTCTCGACCTCGACCGACCTGTCCACTATTATGTGGTCTAACAAGGTGGAAGAGGTTGCTGTCTCTCTTGTTGGTTCATTTACTAATTGTATTGCATTGTATTCTTTCAAGAGTCGGCGTAAGTACTTGGCTTCATTACAACTATTTGACAATAAATCTATGTTGTTGTCGCCCAAGAACATAATGGAGTTCGATCCGATAGCCAAGTTAACAAAGATAGAGTGAAACAAAGCTGACAGTGAGGTGTACCTTACATGTGGTGGCCTGTATACCACACATAAACCAAGCCTTACTCCCCTTATCCTCAGGACAACACAAAGAGACTCGATACCAGGGCCCACATCCTCAGTAAGTGTGTGCTGCTCGAAGGAGATTCCCTCCTTAATATACAAGGCAACGCCACCACCTGTCACCGCGTCTGCAATGCCGTGTAAGTCAGCACGCCGATCACATCGCAGAAGTGTGTACCCAGTCATCTGATAATTGTCTGATGGGGTGCCGGGGTGAAGCCATGTCTCAGATATCCCAATTGCATCAAAGTCAAAGTCACGCACAAATGAGCACATTTCCTCAAACCCTGTATTGAGGGATCTAATGTTGAGGTGCGCGACTTTGAGACGCCCCGTGCCCCCCATCCCAGTTAGTTTCCCGGGACCAGAGAAACATTGCAGCTCCCAGAGGGGTCATGGTCCCCGCTGATGGTATTCCCAGGCCCGGGACTCAAATCGAGACTAGACATGTCCTCACCCAGGTCATCGGCTGGTGCTGCATCCAGATACCGCAAACCCGCAGTAATAGCGTTCACAAATATAGATCCCAAGCGAGTAACACCTCTCCTGGAGAAGTGCACACCATCCCGGGTGAGGTCCCGCCTGCTAACACAAGTGTTAGCTTCGACGAATTCAACGTCGAAGTTATTGCACATGAGCTCCAACTGAAGGTTGAAGTCATGTAGAGCTTTATAGCCAATGTCACGTCGAATTAGTACACTGTCCAAGAAAATTTTAGAATTTTGAAAATTGGTTTTGACAGTGAACAGCAGATCCGCCATGCTGTGGAGGGCCTCCCGCTTACCATGCCCTCCGTTGTACCCAGGACCCCCCCGATACCCTTTCCTCAAGTTGTTGGCACCAACATGAATATAAATTACAGATAAACTTAAACCTACATAATTTAACAATCTATTCTTAATATCTACTATTTTCCCCCCAGGACAGCACTCAAGATAGGCCCCTTTGAAAACGCACTTACTACTAGCGTGTCTCAAATGTGAGTCACCTATCAACAAAACATTCTTAAAACTGCAGTCCCGACGGTCTGCTGAGGGTGTGGGAGTGACAGCATGAGGCACCGGAAGACTAGAGAGGCTGGTAGGTTGGTCGATGCTGTTGCGGGCTGATGTGGTGCTCTGATGAGCCGCCGTCAATGTAGCATGGGGAGGAGGGCAGCTAGCCTCAGCCAAGGTCATCTCGGCCAGCAGGCTGTCGTCTGCTGAGGTCCGCCGCTGTCTCGCCCGTGACTCCGCCTGTCTCAACTCCGCCCGAAGAGCCCTCACGTCGGCCTCCAGTACCTCAATACTTGTCACCAGACACTGGCGCTCCGCTGTCAGTACGGCAATTTTTTCGCGGCTCTCTACAAGCAGCATGTCATTGTCTACGTTAACCCGCCGGTTCACTGCCTCTTGTAATAGAGCGTTGTCTTCTCTACACTTGACTAGCTGAGAATTAAGTTTGTTTATGTCAGCGTCATATTGTTCCTCTAGCTCACCACACGCCACAGACTTATCCTTATAACTATTATTTAAGTCCATGCAACGATGTTCCATAGACGCTAGATTGCTAGTTATGGATTCAACCTCATGTTTTAGTTCACTATTCTCCTTTGATAAGTCATTTAATTTGCTCATCAGGGAGCTAATATGAGGAACTAATTGTTTAATTGCACCTTCACCAAACGTAGCCATAACAGATTTCAGTTCGTTATATAAGATAGATGCAAGATCAATAACATCTTGGTCAATAAAAAATAGACCGTCAATAACATTCAGCAGTTCGCTTGATCTCGTTACTGGAGGCATTTTAGTCAAACTATTAAATAATAAGTAACAATAATAAGTTAATGAAGGATAAAATACTACGACTACGAAACTAATAACTAAAAAACAATAATAAGTTAATGAAGGATAAAATACTACGACTACCAAACTAATAACTAAATATAAAAACGAGTCAACAATTACGAGCCATACAACAACAATAACAACAAAAGATAACAACAGTTTATTTAAACAAAACTAGTAAATAAATAAGTAGGTTTCTGCTATACAACAGAGCTATATTGTCATTTTGTTGCGCCGTATCTCCGATTTCCGGAGTTGGCAGTACAGCAATATGTTGCAGTAGTGTAGTTAAAATTGAAGGCGCTGCGCTGTGCCAGTCGTAACGGAGTGTCTGCAAGCCGAGTGCCGTGGCGGGGCGGGGCGGTGATTAGTGGGACAGTTGTCGCGGCACAGTTGGTAGCGCAGGTGAATCAGTGCCGGTGCGCACTGGTTTGCGAATGCTGTTCACCCGTTATCAATGTCCGCTTACAATCAGCTCGCCTTGTTGGTTAGTCACGTTATCTCCAACATATACTACTTACAGTTAATTAATGTCTGTAATGGCTTCGTAAAATGTTCCGTCGCACTGTGAACGTTGTACTAAGAGTCAGTGGACCCGCACAAAATGCCTATGTTAGGCCAATTTAAATATTAAATTGAGATCGAAATAAACTTCAACCTAATTCTGCAGATCAGGCATGTCAACCTGATCAGTCATGCAGTAGTATGCGATGCCTGGGGAAACAGTTGCAATTGTTTCAAGTTGTCACAATGCCACTTGATATTGGATACCTAAAATGTTCACAGGACGTAAAAATTTTTAACATATCCTCCCTTAAATTATAGAAGCTTTAGATTACAATGTCTTTTCTAATCATTCTGAAAATTATAAAGTTCTATAGAATGTTACATTAAAGTTATATAATAATAAACTATATAGTCAACTATATATCAACTATACATCAACTATATAGTATTAGCTTGACTATATTACCAACTTGGCTCCTATAATAGCCTGATATAGAGTAATAACTTACGTAATTTTCTTGACCTAAGCTATATATCTATAACAAAGCTAGAAAAAAGGAATAGAGCTCGATATATATTAAATTAAGTTGAAAGTTTCTTCACAAGTCTTATGAAATTGTCCTCTGTATTATCACAGTTATAGAAGAAAGGTGCTTTTTTAATACTGTATGTGAGCATTTTGTATTTCGTTTTATTGCAGGAATTAAGTGCACTTACTAACCTATTAATATGAAACCTTATTCTCTATCAAAGACGAACTCAAGGATGCTGTGGAAGCTCTGTAATTTGCGTCACCAAGGTACATGTCCTATTTTAACGTCCTTTAGTCGTAAATGGCAGAATGTCCATCATATGTCGTAAACGAAACAGGTGTGTTCTTTTACTTCTCTCTTGATGTTTCTGTCCCTTAAAATAGTTGTTTGATTTTTCTGCCATATACTGAAATGTATCTAACTTGTTTTTAATAATCTAATTTACTTAATTTTACAGCTCTGAGCATTACATATAAATACAAAAATATTGTTGTTTAATCAATGTATAAAATTGGATCTACGCATAAAGCCGTTATAATTTTAACAGTACTTTGATAAATTTCAATTTGAGGTTTAAACGTTATCCGGATACGCCAAATGTACGTTTGAGGGTATTTATGCAAATAATGCTTCTTGATGCGTAGGAAAGTAGGGTAATGGATATTTCGTAACATTGACTTTAAAAGGAGTGGTTACTTACCAAGCTCATTGTCTTTAGGAAATGTAATCACAAATAGTTCTTTGTTTCGTGGTTACAAAGACCGTTGGTATTAGAAAAGCAAAAACTCCCGAAAGAAACTGAGAAGATACGATCCAATATTGTATCTGCAATTTATATCATCACAGTTACTACAGTCGGAATCGAAATTAACACTCAGTGTCATGAAATTCGTCTAAAAGTATTGAAGAAATACTTCCAAGTATAATTTAATAAATTTTGAACGAACGGAAATTTTTAAGTTGAGTAACGAATTGCCAGATGGTATAAATTGGTGTTATCGAAAAGTAATGCATTAACAAAAACGAACTAACCCTAAGAGTGTCATACTCAGTTCCAGCTCTGATATAAGCGTTAGACGCAGTTCAACAACCTTATGAAAAACAATCCGAGATGTAAATTATGTTTTACTTTTTAAGAAGCAAGTTAAGACTGATAGTTTTTATATAAGGTCTGGTAGATATAGTTAATCACGTAGAAACAAATTAATCAAGTTTTTAATTACTTTTAATCAACATTCCATTTCATTAAATCATTTCGACATTCGACATTTCGAGATAATAGTACCTTTCATAAAGCGCTTTAATCATTCTACAAAACTTAATAAATCTTAATGAAACGTATCAATGAAGTTTGATTAACTTACGTTTCCATCAAACCTAATAAAACTGGCGCAAAATAAAACGGCTTACATCAAATTGTATGGAATCCATCACAGGCTTAGGCAAAGATTGGTAATATTGAGTCCTGAATAAGGTTTTTGTAAGGGACACGGATACATTGAAACCTATGATATCATAGTCTAACGTACAAAGTGAGTTTGGTTATAATCATAACTTATTATAGTTACTAAATTTCTTATAGAACAAGCAAATTCCTGTAGTTTTTATTTAGAATTGCCAACAGTTCATATTATAAGGGAACACTTTCCCAACCTCACATATAGTCTTAGTAGAGGAAATATTCTATCCTCCTCCTATGAAGGTTTACAGTTTTTTTAAATAATATTACTTGAATAAATCATGTTTTTAATTAATTATAATTAATTTTTCATAGCAGATACGAGTTAATGTACCACAAGCATGAAGAACTTTGAGATGACATTAACAGATCTAAACGCTAACGAGTATTTAATAACGAAAAAATATTCTTAGATAACGAAACTGTACCAGGATAAAATACATAATACTAAAATATGGTAGGCTACTTAATTAACATACAAGATTCTCACGCCTGATGTAGATTTTTGTGAACACAAAAATAAACTGAACTGTGTGTGTCTGATAAATGGGATATAAAGCTTGATGTACAGTTACAATGTAGACAGCTATCCTGGCATCCCTTGTGGTGGTTCTATCAGCTAATTGTGTTGGAAATGTTCATACAATTTTGTATGAATGGGCCAGTAAACCAGAATTGCACTGTGCATGTGCGACAAAAAGAATATAAAGCTGTACATTTACAATATGGAGAGCTCTGCTAGCATCCAGTGTAGTGGTTGTATCGGCTACTTGTTGTGGAAATATTGATAACATTCTGTCCGAATGGAACAGGAGACCAGAACTATACTTTCCGTTGTCCCAAACATGGATAATAACTCTTGTTGTACAGTTACATATAGGCAGCTATTCCGTTATCCAGGGTACCGTTTCTTTCGGCTACTTGGGGGGGGGGATTTAAATAGAATTTAACCCAAAAAATTGCACGTACTCACATTATTTTATTTTTTGCTATATTTTACTAATTAGGTGTTTTTATTTTGAATTTTTTATAATAAACCACACATCACGTATTGTTTCAAAACTCGAATTAATATACACATACTGTAAGTTTTTGTTTATTTACGATAAGATTCAACGTGTCAACATGCAAATACAATTAAATTTGGCATTTAAATATAGTAAATTTTACAAGCATAAGTAATGAATCAACACTATTATTTCTATCTCGTAACTAAATTTACATCACCCTCCAGGCTGCAACTTGATGAAGATGACCGTCTAGGCTTGGATACCTTGATCTCCAAGGTTCTCTAGGGTCGACTTTGATCTCCATACTCAAAGTTTAACCTTGATCTCTATTATCTTCCAGACTCGACCTTGATCTCCATCTCCTCCCAGTTCAACTTAGATCTCTATCACACTCCAGGATTGAGATTTATCTCAATCATAGTACAGTTTTGACCTTAGTCTCCATCACCGGCCACTTTCAACATTATTCCAGTTAATTTTGTAGGCTAGACCTTGATCTCCAACGTCTTCCCGGCTCGACCTTGATCTCTCTCATTTTCTAGGCTCAATCTTAACCTGCATTATCCTTCAGGCTGGACCCTAATTTCCATCATATCCAAGACTCGATGTTGCTATCCATCATTCTATATATTTGACCATTATCTGTAACATCCTCCAGGTTATCCTTTGAAATCACTTATAATCAAGATTCTAACTTGATCTCCATCATTGTCCAGGATCGACTTTGACCCCTATCACCTTCCAGTTTCGAGATTTATCTCTCTCATACTCCAGGCTCGATCCTAACCTGCATTATACTTCAGGCTGGACCCTAATTCCCATCATATTCAAGGCTCGACGTTGATATCCATCTTTCTCCATATTTGACCATTATCTATAACATCCTCCATGTTCTACTTTGAAATCAGTTATACTCAAGATTCTAACTTGATCTTCATTATTGCCCTGGCTCGACCTTGATCTTCATCATTCTCCAGCTTCGAGATTTATCTTTATTATTCCCCAGGCTCGAGCTTGATCTCCATAATACTACAGGCTTGACCTTAATATCAATTATTCTCTAAGCTCGAATTTGATCTCCATTTCCCTCCAGCTTCGACCTTGATATCCACCATTCTCCAGGTTCGTCTTTGATCTCCCTTATCATCCAGGCTCAACCCTGATATCTGTCATTCAACAGATTTGGCAATGATCTCCAACATCTTTCATGATCTCCGTTATCCTACATGCTCGATTTTGATCTCCATCATTCTCTAGACGTAAACTTAATCTCCCTATTTCTCCCGGTACAACCTTGATCTATCCAGCTCGAACTTACTCTTCATTTTCTAGGCTCAACGTTGATATACATAATTCTCTAGTTGTGACTTTTATCTCTAGTATTATCCAGGGTCTACCTTCATATCATCATGCTACAGGTTAGACAATGATCTTCATCATACTCACAGCAGAGCTACATTAATTGATGTGCATAATGCACATATTTAAGACGTATTTATACAATGTTGTTTGTCTATACATATGAGTATGTGAACAACCTTTTTACATGTATATCCAGGTACCTTATCATAGAGAACTCGTCTTACCTTGTTATTGTTTTAGTTTGTGTTTTATGTTTGGGCCATGAATCATTATCTCAAAAGTTTTACTTTACAACTTAAAATATTGAATAGCGTGTTTTATATATGTAAGAACTTCCATTATGAAAGAGATTTAAATGCACACTTACTTATTCTTGCAACAATTTTAACTGCCTATTTATTTAAATGAGAAAACTGTCCATTAAATGTGATGCAGCTTTACCGTACCTGTAATTCTATGTCTGAGATGTTTACTTGGCAATATTATAATAATACTTTTCATAAACAAAGTGACGTTAAATACTAGTGATTCAAAACATTTTACGTGTGTGTAAATGTGAGGAAACCAAGTTAAATAATCGTTAATGGTTAGGGAAAATTGTTTAGGGACTTTAATTCCCTTAGTAAAGACACTAATCGTCAGTTGTGCTAATTGTTGTGGAAGGAGGAGTTTAATGAGACAATATACAAAAGTTTGAAAATTAAATGCACATTAGGATTTAAGTTAACATAATTATTGGCAAAAGTTAATATTATAACCCGCTTCAGTGAATGAGATATTGCCACAGTAATTCATTATTATAAATATACTACTTATATTTAACAAGCAGCTCACAGTAAAGTAAAATAATATAAATACATTTTTAGCAGTACATTGTAACAGACTCTTGTCTACTGTAGTGTCAGTTTTCAAGTTAAAAGTGTGACACAGTTTACAAGAAACACAAGTCAACTAGCTACGAGAAGTCTTGCCACACTTCACAAAAGTTAATGTATATATCAATAATGCACAAGTAGTCTGAGATCTCCGACAGTGACCTTGTCGTACAATTCTCTGACGTTAGACTTCAAACCACAATGTCAGTTTACATGAAATGTTCAATGTCAATCATATTGGTCAAACCATAAATCAGTAATTAATAAATATTACGTTTAAATTAATGGGTAGACAGTCGCGGGACTGACCAACAGATGTGACTGGTTCTTATAACAGGCTGTAAATATATATCTTGAAACAATATATGTTTTAATTATTAGTAAATTGTAATATTTTAGTTTTCAATTATGTGTCACTCACTTATTTAACATTAAATGTTTTAATATATTCATGTTATAATTTGTTTGTATTTTTTCCATTTCATATACTACAATTATTATTGATTTCTAAATATTAAACTAATAAATATTTGTACTTATTCATTATTGTTGTTTGTATTAATTTATACAATTTTGTCTGAATAATTTTCACTAAAATCTAGTATTTCTGAAATAATAACTTCATTTTCATTGCATTATATTTTAAAATTGAATTTCTGGGTTTATGAAAACTGGAATAATAAATAAAAATTGTGAAATAAAATCTTGCTAACTAACTTGTAAACACAGTGTCTATTGTGGTTATATGTCTCGTTCTTTTTTTGTTTTAACAACATTGATAAATTTAATTTATGTTTTAAAAGTCAATTTTTTGACGTCTCTTCAGCAAAGTTGTACAAATAACTGTTTTTACGTAATTTATTTTTTAAGTAAATTTATTTAAGCCCCACTGTAATTCAGTAAAGGTTATAATTATAAACAACATAAAAACAAATTTCCTGAATTAAATTACACTACGGCTTTATTAGCTAGAAAAAATCTTATCAATTTATTTTTTATACATTCATATACTGCTAAAAGAAGCAGTTACTTCAAGAAAGGAGCGGCAGTAAACCTGTCACTAGCACTGCAGGATAGCCACTGAAAGGAACGGAGAAACACACTGTCATCAAAATTACCGCGATAGCGGCCCTGCTCCTATCGGCTACAGAGCGAACATGCTCGATGCGTGACGTTCCGTGACGCGAAACGAAAGTCACTCGGATCTTCCCAGTATATTGCTAGGTCTCGTTTATAATTATTATACTCTTTGTGGGTCGATTTCAGCATATTTATATTTCCTTCCATCATAAAAACCAGAGGGATAAAACTTGCAATAACTAAGACTGCCTCGTGGGACATTCAGTTATATATAAATGTGCATTAGCACAGTTTTTGCCCCTAAGGGCTTTTAATACATTTTACTGCCCCGCACTGATAAACTGAAACTTGTACTTTAACGAATACAATACTAATTTCCCCACTTTCAGTGCAGATATAATTAACCAAGAATAAAAACAACTCGTTAAAATAAAGAACTTGAAACTCTCACAAAATACAGAAAACAGTTACATGCGGGGTTTTACAAACACTGTACCGGTATGTTCATCAAGACTTGCATACGGATATGAACTTCATTTAGTCTAGACATATTTTACGTCTATCACTACAAGACTATCTCGTGACGCTGCTGACCAGCAAGATGAGAATTATCAGTCCATCTATGATACTCTTTTTTGTTGTGTTTACTGTATAGTCCTATGTCATATAGTTTCTTCCGAGGTATTTACTTTTGCCTGATAATTTTTTATACTTTTGTTTCATGATTTATATTTAAATATAAATCAATTTAATATATTCTCCCTTAAACTCACAAACTATGTAATTGAAGGTTTAAGTCTAGTTTACTCTCAGATTTATAAAAATTATTTTTAAAGCTGAAAAACTTTTTATAAATAGCAATACTGGTTATTAAAGAATTAATTTCGAACAGAGCTTCATTTCTATGCTCAAGTTATTTCTGTTAACACTATAACCCAATTTATTTCATGTATGAACCTATAATTTGTAACTGATATTTCAAAATAAAGCCTCAAGCTAACTTTGTAACTAGTCTTGTAACGGTGCAAAATTAAAATGTTATAATTTAATATGTTTTAAGTATAATTTCTGTATTTTATAAGAACTGTGTCTGTATTTAAACAAAAGTACCTGTATTTTCAATACATATCATATCATAATCTCAAAGCTAGGGCTCTTATTAGTATTGAGAATTATTTTGCAGTTCACGCATATGTCAGACATGTTAATTTATAAGTAAAGTTATAATGTTTATCGCTCTATGGTTAGGGACCTAAGCGTCGGCCGACGAGAATTTATATTAGAGTGATTACATTTATTTCTTTCTATGTTGTTACTAATGCCAAAAGTTTATATATTTTGAAAGTGTGGGATAAATTTGAGAAATATAACTAAACACCGTACTGTTGTGGCTGTAATATGATGTTTTTATTTCGTGGCCTAGTAACAAAATTCTTACTATCATACACATAAATACATAATTTTATATAAATATTGGGATTAGTCTTTACTTTATTCAAAATTTAACGCTCTCATGTATATTAGAATCAAGTTACACTCTCTCTCACTTTAATAACGTTATGTTTGAAAAACTCCGTAACTAGAGCTTTATAAATTTGATATAATTAAAAGCCAACAAGTTAGTATACTAGAACCAAATTGTCTGATCACTTAAGAGTAATCTACAATATGACAGAATAGTCTATACCGTCGAGTATGATTGTTTCTACTTAGCAATATAAAGTCCTGCTGCTTATCTACCTATTCCTGCTTGGGTATCTTTCCTTGTTTGCTACCCTGGACCGTTTATAAAAACGAGGCTATTTCTACCTTATCTCTTCAAGAGTACTAAAAGCCCGGACTTCTAGTAGTGGACCCACGACCATCTCTGAGCGGCCTGAGGCACAGGTGTTACAGTACCCATTTTAGATACGACTAGCTAGTAAAAATTTCCCGATGAAATGTCATATATTAAACTTGAGAGTATGTAGGCTATACGCTCTGTTTTCTATTATTGGCGTTAGATTATTTTGGATTAAAATATAGTATACTATAGCCAGACACCAAAAGTTAGGTGATAGCATGCGACTCATTGAAACGGCTGCTGAATTGTTGTTTGGGCTTTCTGTAACTGACTGGGATATAGAGTACCAGAAGAATTGTTGTTCCTGATTACTATTTAGTTGTTTGTGGTACATTTCTCAATATTCTAGGGTGGAACTGTTGTCTGTGCTCCCTGTACTTGATCAGTGTATATAGAACCAGTACAATGCATGTTTATTATTGTTCTGTGTTTGGTTCTGATTGTGAGGTTTATATTTCATTTTAAAGAACAATTTTTATGTTGTAAAGTACGATAAAGTAAACAAAATATAAAAAAAACCAAATCTATAATTTTGACCAAATGACCGGATAAAAAGTTATTCCGTTGAACGTCTAATTTAATTGGCGTTCAATCCAGGGATTTTACTTACTTGTTACTCCATAACTGTTGTGTGGGAATTGCTTTTGCCTTTAGCATTGCGCCGTAGGGCTCCGTTGCTTTTGATCCAATTGGACCAAAAATCTCTTACATTTTACTTTTAAAACTACATGCCAGTATATGTAAAATCCATAAAATCAGGCGCTATCATTGCAATAATTTAACACAAATAACAAGATGTGTTGGGTACACAGAAACAAGTCAGACGCAAATGGTAAAAAGTCCTTTAATAATTTGGATCATAGAAATGCGTGTGATAGTGAAATGTATTACACGGGTGGTGCATATATCACACAGTTCAAAGTGCCCGAGGCAACATGTACGTAAGACCTATTAAAAATGAATGAGATCGTTCTGCAAACCTCAGTTGGGTGATATTTCATTAGTGATATTTCATGTATCATTTATTTCATTAGTGACGTATTACGTTGGTCTTCAGCATATTCCCATTCTTTTGAAGACAATAAAATAAAAGGTCATGAAATATTATAACTTTTATTATGAAAAGAGCACAGCTATAAATACAGTATTTAAATGCCACAAAATTTATATTGACTATAATAATTTCCTACAGTAATATAACTTCTAATTCTTAAACCGTTAAAAGAGCAAGTCATACGTTTTTGAACAGGAAAAATACATTGCTATATATTCTAGTTGCCAGATTAATTTATACGAAATACAATTTTGTAGATATAACTGATGATCCACCGCCAGGCCTGACAGGAGGAGTTCTTATCCATTGTTCCTGTATCGGAGAGTGTTGGACGACAACATCCATACATAATGTAGGCTACAACATACATCACACACATCAGAGCCCCGGGGAGTAGGCTACTGTACACTAAACGTCTCCACAGATAACTCTTCTAATTTATATTTCAACAATAATAATAACAAAATTACTTTGCTTCAAAGAAAAATACAACAGAAAAGTATTCAGAACTCAAATCTCTTAAAAGATAACGATTATAAAATATAGCCTCTCCTGATACAAAGTTTTATGTTTTTTCAGGGATCTTAATCTATCCCGCGATATGTAATGCTGGCTAGTTTGTTTAATAACATTGTGTATTGCCACACATGGGTGAAGATTTTATAGGTAATCTGAATAGTTATAAATACCCTGGGTTATCTAGTGTTACTGATTTCTTGTTTCACTGAACGATGGCAAATGTCCGGAAAAATCGTATTTCCTTCACATTTGTACATAATATATATATATATATATATATATATATATATATATATATATATATATATATAATTTCATTAAGACTTAATTATTATATTCTCTTTTTGGTGCTCTGTGACTTAACGTTATTAAAGACAATTGAATATTATTAACGGCTGTCTTAATATCAAACCAACTATATTCACAGCTGCTGGTTATGGATTATCCGCTTCTTGGGATACACCATTACTAGGAGCCTTATCCTTCGGCTGCTGGTTGTAGATTGTCCGACACTTAAGATACGCTATTTCTGAAAGCTCAACCATCTCTGGTGGTTTTATATTGACTGAACCTTGAGATACACATTAATATGAGCTTTATTCTCGGCTGCTGGCTGTAGATTGTCCGACTCTTGAGATATACCATTACTAGGAGCTTTATCCTCTGCCGCTAGCTGTAGATTGTCCGACTCTTAAGATACGTTATTTCTGAAAGCTCAACCTTCGGCTGCTGGTTGTAGATTGACCGACCCTTGAGATACACAATTACTAGGAGATTAATCCTTTGCTAATAGCTGTGGATTGACCGACTCTTATGATACGCTATTTCTGAAAGCTTTATTCCCGGCAGCTGTTTATGGGTCGCCCCACTATTTGGATGTATTCATACTCTGTCTAAATATCATTAGTAGAACACATTTTTTATCTCGTGTAAGATTAGAAGATTAAGTTGTCGCAAGAGTAGAGTTGGATTCTATCAAGGAGTTTAAGCCAATGAGACCATCCATAGGATTTGGATAAGCGTCCGCGAAGTTTTTTCCTAGGATTTTATAAAATCAGAATTTGGCGTATTTTACAGTCAATCGGCTGTTAACATTTTCTGCCATCATTCTGGCATTCTATATGGCTACCTGTTCCGCTGCATATACCGAGTACAGATTAGATATCTTGCTAGAAGCTTCATTTGTATAAAAGGAAGACTGAGTTCGATGATTTCGCGTGTCTTTAATGGGATTTTGGCGGACCGTTGGAGAAGTTATAGGAATATAGTGATAACGAAAATAGCTTTCGCCCGGAAATTGAAAGAAAAGCTTCATTTCTACATAGACAAGATTAGGTTTGATGACGTTACGTGTCTGAAACCTAACACACATCAGTCCGTGTTAGTGAAGTTTTCTTATCTGGCAAATGTGTCGTTAATGATACGTCCTTTGTCTTCAAACTGATGAGGATCCAGCAGTTCTGGCTTGGTTACAGGTAAATTTCAGTACTTTTTGGTGAAAATTGAATCAAACCAACTTAAAGAATATTGAGATATGCTACCGTAATGTTATTTAGAAAAACAACCATGGCCACGACACATAGTCTGATGTACTCTCATCTTGTTTTAAGAGGGAATTTCTTATTTCTTCTCAGCTCTTGTACATTTGAATATATAACCAATCATGAGAACTGTGGAAGGTTTAGTGAAATAAAACAAATATTACATTTGTTAATTTATATTTTTTCCCGCACATCTAATTATTGTGTTTCTAAAATATGGAACCTTACTACTAAAGTGGCCATATGTGTAGATAGACTTTGTAAGGAACGTTTTTAAGTTGCTGATTCATATATAATAGACGTTTATCAAAATAAAAAAGCTAATTAAGTTTTCTAAATGGTTATATTTTGCTTGACCCCGGCAACATAACAGCTGAATTAGTAGCAGTATATATTAATATTTTGACTGTTAATATTTGTTACTCTTTATAAACATACAACATCAAAACTTGAAGTACTTAGGAAAACTGTTGGACGTAGGTTCACTCACCTGTTATGGGAAAAATGAGCGCACACCTGTATTAACAGTGTGGTAGATTAATAAATAAAATGAATGGAACAAGCTGTAACTCTATTAATTTAATGAATAAAAAGTACTAGGGATTCAATACACCACTAATTATTCTCCATTGAATTGAGGTACAATCGAGTAAATTAAACCGAGAAATAAGCTAAAAGAGCATTAATGAAGTTACATAGGACTTTATCTGTCGGATAATTTCACCATAAACGAATAATTTGACCAAAAGGTTATTACAGACATGAAATTGAGTTCATAAAAAGACATCACAAAATGTTTCATGAACAAAGTAATTATGGTGTTAAGTTAAACAAGGTCATAATATAACATTTGTGAACGGTATTAACCCTTTCTCAAATAAATTCCAGTCTGGCCACACCAAGTATACAGTACACAATAATGATCTCATTTACATAAAAACATGTTATTGCAGCTCACCAATACCGGATGTGGAAGTGAAAGAATTATATATCAATCCGGTCTGGGATCACCAGACGTACAATAAGAATCGCATCAGATGCAATATATTATTGCAGTTCACGATTTCCCGGTTTGGAACTGACAGTTTCATACGGAAACATTCACACAGTTAGAACTCAGACTGTTACTCATGTTTCAGCCTTATTCAAAGTTAGCACGTACCATCGAGGCTGCGTAGAATATGAAGGAGGATATACACGGGGATGAAGAGCGCCTAATATGCGTCTAACCATGCATGCTGATGGATCGAGGCACGTCCATTGATGCTGAAACTTTTAGCAAGTTATGAATGAGCAATATGGACAAGTGCTCTAATGACTACACGGCTGACTACAGACGGACCTGACTTTTGACCCTGCCTCCCCCCTCTTAATGCCACTTCAATAGCACCGATGCCTCTATGGTTTTTTCCTATTTTATACATTTATTTTTTATTTCATATCATTTCGGCAAGAAATCTGCTAGTAATAGGTTAGGTTGTTCTGCGTGTTGACCTTTTGATCTTGAAAATACACCATTCCTTAATTGTTTTTCATCTCAGTAAATCTTTCCTTTAAACTATTGGTAGTATGTACGCTGATAAATTTTCAATACCGTAATATGTAAAAAATGGTTGGCGCTTTTTTGTACGTGTGCGTTTGTGTGTGTGTGTGTGTGTGTGTGTGTGTGTGTGTTGATGTTATATGATAATTAATCACCCGATTCAATTCGTCCACAACATCCAGGGAAGCAACTCGAGCCTACGCACAGGCATTCTGCCCATGTAGGCTCATTTCCTAGGCCACTTTAATTCGATGGGTGTAATATTTTCATGTTTAATGTTTTTTAAGTACACATTTAAATATTATAGTAACAAGATAATATAGATTTGATAGTAAATGTGCATGTCAATACTTTTGGGAAATAAATAATGATTTGATTTGATTTGATTTGACTAGTTACGTGTCAACTGCAAATGAGATTTAGAAATACAACTATACTTCTTCCTGATTCTATGCTTATAATTCTTCAACAAACAATTTTAAATAACGATGTCATACATAACGGAAATAACCAGAATGTATCCTTTACAATATTTTATAGCCACGTCATACAAAAGAGTACACATTTATTTTTCTAATTTTTACATTATTTTATTTTATTTTGAGTTTTATTATTTGCATAGGTAAATATTTAAAATAAGGAAAGCTATTAATAATCAGCATTTGGTAATTTCTTATTTGGACAATCTGAGGGTCAGCACAGAAACGTCAATGGATTACTTGAGGCTACGCTCAGGTGGTTATTGGTTATAACAGGAAAACACCTTTTCCAAACCGGAACTGGAAATCTGATACCTGGAGTGAAGCTATCCTGTCTAGTGTGTCTAATATTACAGTCATACCTTACAAAGGTGAGGAACGTTTCTGCATTGCAGTTATGAGCACAAACTGTAATGATACTATTTAATACTAGTTGGATACTAGTTAATGCAATGTGGACAGTAAATGCGTGGTTTACTGAAAGCTTTATTTAAAAACGATCATATAACACTTTCCAAGGCTTAACATTATCACGGGATGCCACATTATAAGCCTAATATATAGATCCTTTAAGTTAAACTAGATTTTATAAATTAAGAATAATTATCATTATTGGTTTGTTGGTATTTTGGTTGTGTGCACTTTAGGGTTCAATATTCTCTGATACTATGCAAGGCACATTATCTTTGTATTGTCATACAAAACGGTTTTGTTTGTCTGAAACAAATAAACAGAGTTTTGCGATTGAAGCTAATTTAAAAAACTTTTTGTAAAAAAATCAATTACTTGGCTTTCAATGCAACAAGACATAGGTTATCTTAAACGTTAATGTAATATGAAATATATTTGCTGTTTTGTTTTTTCTTATTTGTTTTTTTCTTTTTTTGCTTCTCCTGTTTGTTTTATAATACACGTCTAAAGGAATTATGTTTGTAAAGTTTAAGTTTTATTTTGTATACTTCCATAAAATTTAATTTTTAGATATGTAAACACTGCAGAGGTGGCGATTGTTTTTTTTTTTTTAAGTACATGCTAGACTCATTTTATTTTATATGTTTCTAAAATATTTTTCTTTCAAAACTGGTCACATAACTTGATACAGTGGCCAGTTAATTTCCAAAACAATGTATATGTATTTTTATATTGTTGTTACTAATTGGAAATAAATTCATTTATTCATTTATTCATTTATTTATTCATTTATTCATTTATTCATTCACAACGAGATTGTATAAAAACATGTTAGTGAGTAAACGTTTGTTAAACGCACACTGAATCAAAGCAAATCACTAACATTTTCATAGTTTAAAATTCATTGATGTATGCAATTGACCAACACGAATTTCCAGTGTTAAAAGCAGTAAAATTGGAATTTTCTCCAACTCTGGAGAGAGAACAATACATTACTGACTGTTTCTGTCTCGCAAATACCATCCCGTGTTGTCTGGGGGCTGCAGAGCGACGGGCTTTACATCACTTTGTACAATACAGAGGAAGAGGAGTATTTAAAATATTAAAAAAAAAAACATGGCAATAACAAATGAAGGCAATGGATACTGTATAAGACTAGAAATTTAAGAGTAGAAGTACTGTGGCAACCACGCGGGGGTAGTCGGTATGGACAACTCGACTTCGTCAAACTTCATGTTACATTTTATCTTGTCATTAACACAAGATATCCATAAACACATAAAACAGACATAACATTCCTAAACTATAAACTATTGCCCAACTAATGATAGCTTTACATTTAATCTATAACGAAATCTACTATTATTATATACCTTCTTTGCATATATTTCTCTGGTGTAGAAGCTCTCTACTACACCAATGGATGGGCTCAGAGCTTTGAACATACAAGGTTACACGCACATTATGCGTTGTTAGTCGCCATGAATAACGTTCATATTGAACAAATTATTTTTCTTCAACAACGCTACATATACTCTATAACTGAATACAGGTACAATACATGATTGTAGAAATAGAAACAACGATAAATGTAGAATCGGGTGAACAATGTAACAGTGAAAGGAATACAAATTTCGTTGCCAAGTTAAAACTGTAGGTCGTAATTCAGCACCGAATATAAGAAACATCACGTGCATGTATCTTGTTTCTTGTTATAAGATAAGCATCGTTCCAACACAATGTTGCTATGCTACAACTGAACTCTGACCTATAATTGAATTTCATTAGTTTCAAGATATTTAGTTTATTAAATATGTATAATATATGTAGTACAGTATAAACATGAACTATTTTTATAAACCAGGGATACTTCTTGGTAACATATTTGCTTGTAGCTTGAGCAAATGAAAACTAGTGGTCCAGGTTCCGAGAAGAGCTAGTATATAACCTGTAGCTTGTATCAACCGACCAGTAATTGAAGGACCTGTTCTTTCTTGAAATCGATAGAAGAATATCCACAGAGAAAGTATTCGATCATCAGCCGCCGTAGTTTCAATGAAGGACTAAATGGGTGATATCAAGAGGAATAATATTACGTAATAATAATTATGACTACATTTCATTTATTTTAGCTTGACACAACTGAAACCAACCACGTACCATGGAGTATTGTAGCTCTATTACTCCAGGGTGATCTCATAAGTTCAGGCGTTATGTAGGTGGATATATATTAGTGTAATACTAAAAGTATATTTTGAGAGTTACACAGTTGAGCGTTATGCAGTAGTATGTGGTACGTGCGAAGAACAGGTGCAAGTCCTAGGGTATGACATCATGCCGTCGTATTGTAGCTCCATTACCCCATGTCATATTTTCTGGCGTTGTAAAATCTGATGAATTAGTAAACTACTAATATACACCTGACGAAGAGGATGGGTTCCAATCTCGAACTTTTTGTTATACATTTTTTAACGGTAGCAAATGTCCGAAATCATATTATCCTTTTAAAACCTTCCATTTTCAAAAACCAACGTAAAACAGAGAACTAATGCACAGTTGTGCGCTATGCAGTAGTATATAGTACGTAAGGGTAACAGGTTCAGCAGTTCCAGGTTATGGCATCAGGTTGTCGTATTGTAGACCCATTACCCTCCGGTCGTATGTCTTGGAGATATATAGTATACATTGGTTTGCTACTGATACACATGTGTGTTATGCAGTAGTATATAGTACGTTAGGGGAACAGGTACAGCATTTCCAGGTTATGGCATCAGGTTGTCGTATTGGTAGACCCATTACCCTTCGGTCGTATGTCTTGGAGATACATAGTATACATTGGTTTGCTACTGACACACATGTGTGTCATGCAGTAGTATATAGTACGTAAGGGTAACTGGTACAGCAGTTCCAGGGTTATGGCATCAGGTTGTCGTATTGTAGACCCATTACCCTTCGGTCGTATGTCTTGGAGATACATAGTATACATTGGTTTGCTACTGACACACATGTGTGTCATGCAGTAGTATATAGTACGTTAGGGGAACAGGTGTCAGCAAAGTTTCCATGGCTATTTCACCAGGTTGTCGTAATTGTAGACCCATTACCCTCCAGTCATATGTCCTTGGAGATACATTAGTTATACATTGGTTTGAACCTACCATTGCACTTCCCCTAACTACTGACACACATGTGTGTTCATGCAGTAGATTTATATACAGGTACGTTAGGGGAACAGGTGCAAGCAGTTCCAGGCTATGTCACCAGGTTGCACGTTATTGTAGACCCCATTACCCTCCCGGTCATATGTCTTGGAGATACATCAGTATACATTGGTTTGCCTACTGACACACATGTGTGGTCATGCAGTAGTATATAGGTACGTTAGGGTCGAACAGGTTTGCAGCAGTTCCAGGCTATGTCCACCAGGTTGTCGTATTGTAGATCTCATTACCCTCCGGTCATATGTCTTGGAAGGATACATTAGCTATACATTGGTTTGCTACTGACACACAATGTGTCGTCTATGCAGTAGTATATTAGTTTACGTTAGCGGGGAAACAGTGTTGCAGCAGTTCCAGGCTATTTCACCAGGGTTGTCGTAATTGTACGGACCCATTACCCTCCGGTCATATTGTCTTGGAGATTACATAGTATACATTGGTTTGCTATACTGACACACATGTAGTGGTACATGCAGTAGTATATAGCTACGTTTAGGGGCAGACAGGTGCAGCAGTTCCAGGCTATGTCATCAGGTTGTCGTAATTGTTAGACCATTATCCTTCCGGTCATATGTCTATGTTGAGATACATAGTTATAACATTGGTTTGCTACTGATACACATGTGTGTCATGCAGTAGTTATATAGTACGTTTAGGGGGAACTGGTTGACTAGCGAGTTCCCAGGGTATTATGGCACCAGGTTGTCGTATTGTAGACTTTCATTACCCTCCGGTCATATGTCTTGGAGATACATAGCTCATTACAGTGGTTTGCTACTGATACACATGTGCCTACAATTAGCAGGCAGTATAAAATTTCAGATGCCTCACGCGTCAAGTATGATTTTCCGATTACTGTTGTATATCATCATAACACTCAGTTCAAAGGTGTGAAAATTTCCTTATGTATTTTTATCCAGAGGCTTTCAGACCGTGGTCTCATGTTTTAACGCTTTTCTGTGTAAACTGCTGCGGTTTCCAATAACTTCCTTATCTTTACAAATTCACAGATTATTGTTTTGCCGAAAATTCTACCTCTGATAATTGTTTAATCATTTCAAGATTTTATGAAAATTCCGTAATATATTCAAGCTCAGGAAAAGATCTTTCTAAATATTATAAAAAAAAATCAACGATATTATTAAATTATCAGCTTATTATTTAAGTATTATCGATTTGCTACGTT
>NW_025780754.1:0-5000 GCF_021130785.1 Homalodisca vitripennis
AAAAATACAAAAATCAAATCTTACAAATTTATGGGTTTGGAATATTTATAGCGTCCGGCAACTCGGAACTCATTGTTCATTTGTGACTACTCAAAAACTATCGACAATTACCGATGAGGAAAATGGGAATTCATTGCTTTGTGATAGATGAGGCCATTGACATCTAGCTGGGAGTAGTTGATCTGAAATGCAACCTTAAGCTCTCCTTTAAATTGCGTTAGCAAATGGTGAGGGAGAAGAAGATGGAATGATTAATGCCAGCTTCCGAAAATAAGGGAGAAGAAGATATGGGTAATTACTTCCAGCTTCTGAAAATGAGGGAGAAGATGATGGGTTAATTACTGCCAGCTTCTGAAAATGAGGGTGAAGAAGATGGGTAATTACTGCCAGCTTCCGGAAATGAGGAAGAAGAAGGATGGGGTAATTACTGCTAGCTTCCGAAAATTAGGGAGAAGGAAGATGGGATGATTACTGCTAGCTTCCGAAAATGAGGAGAAGAAGATAGGGCAATTACTTCCAGCTTCCGAATATGAGGGAGAAAGAGATGGGGTAATTACTGCTAGCTTCCGAAAATGAGGGAAAGGAGATGGGGTAATTACTGCTAGCTTCCGAAAAATGAGCGAGAAGAAGATAGGGCAATTACTTCCAGCTTCCGAATATGAGGGAAGAAGAAAATGGGGGTAATTACTGCTAGCTTCAGAAAATGAGGGAGAAGGAGATGGGGTAATTACTGTCAGCTTTCCGAAAATGAGGGAGAAGAAGATGGGGTAATTACTGCCAGCTTCCGAAAATGAGGAAGGAGAAGATGGGATGATTACTGCTAGCTTCCGAAATTAGAATGGAAGAGACAGAGGCAAGTAATCGTCCTACTATGTGGTGAGATCACCGGAATTCGTAGTGGAACCTGGCTCCAAAAAGAAAGGTGTGATTATGAGTACTACTGAGACCTCATTCAATCTACTGATGTCTTCGAGATCGAGAGACCTTCTGAATCGGAGGGATTCTAAGGATCTGTTAAAGTATGTTCTCACACAGAATGATCTCGTCTGTCATGAGTAGAAGACAGATTTAGTTGTTCTATATGACGTTTTTTGACAATTAATTACAGATCGGACTATTTTAATTTTGTGCTTTATGATTGACGATCAAGTTATAATAAAAAATATTTCAGTTGACTGAGGCGTTAATTAGCTCAATAATTACTACAACTTTTACTAGTATTTTTTACATCTCTATAAGCAATCACTTTAAGATTAAATTATTATACTTATCATCCATTTTTTCAGTGCATAGTTAAAAAATGTTTTCATTTACACAATATATAATTAATAAATTAATAGTTTTTTTGATAATTGTATGCATACCTCAAAATGGGTCTGTATACAGTATACATTATAGTTCACGTATAAGAAGAATGTCAGATTAAAAAAACGTATTACCTCTTCATTTTGTAGTGTCCCAATACACTCAAAATCGCCAATTTTAAGTTCTTTTATAGACTTTAGGTCTTGAGAATTTTTTCCGATGCTGATTTAATGGAGGAATGATAACTTTAAACTCATCTAATTTCTCTTTCAAATATTCATTTCTGGGTTCACCATCTTCTAGGTCCATCATTTCGAAGTATTTCTGCTATCGTAAGCTTGCTTGTGTCATAAGCGATCTTTTCATCAAAAACACTGTACCGCAAATCCACAGAGTTTTCTGACAGAGGAAGGATTGATTCTTTTGGAGGGCTTACAGACTTCTTTTTGTCAGATTTCATTTTTCCACCGGCCTCTTTGGATTTTGCAGGGGACCCCTGTTTACCCTTTGTCTTCGAATCAATTGCACTGGCAGTCTTTTCTTTTTTATTAGGTTTTATATTCTCATAAGTTGGAGCATCTTTCGGTTCGTCGGCAATAAACATTTTCCTGTCCAAATTTTTTATCATCTTCATTGATTTCCAACTGTTTACGAGATAGAACCTGGTACACAACAATAAACATACAGTACTTTGACGAATTTTGAAACGTACTAATAAACTTATCATTTTACAACTTAAATATTTTAATCAAACTGTAAATAAATAAAATATTTTCTTTAAACCTGGTATTTGCTTAATGAATTTGCCAACATGCACTGTTAGCTGTTGAGTACAATATAGCCACTTTGTTCTATATTCTAGGTAAAATGAGTACGTAATAACATGTTATAACAAAGGATCTCATAACATTTTTCCAATATGGAATTAACTTAGTGCAATGGATAGGCTACTATCCTGTTTGTGTCCAGATATAAAACTTTTAAGGATTTTTAGGATCTAATGAAATATTACCATAATAAATGTAACACTCGTATGACCACCAAATTACCTACACTATTAATACAATTACAAAAATAAATATTTTTAAGATAAAATGTTTACACAAAAAAGGTTTGTGACTATGAAATCTGTACGGGATGATCATACAGTTTTTAACGGATGGGGTATTATTGTATCGCAATAAAGGACTACAGTAAATTCTAAAAGTATTGTTGTAGCAAATGAAATTAAATTTGGTGCTTTGGTATTATCCGGAAAACACGGTTATTTTTTACCAATTTTTCTTGCCGGGGACCTAAAAAACCTACATTATTATAAATAACAGACTTCATCTGGCTTACTGTGAAAAGTACGTGTAACTTATAACTATCGGTTTTTGTTTTCTGCCCCTCGAAAGGAGGCGAAGTTTTCGATAAATGGAGCACTCTGTCCCTATCTACTATTTGTTACTAGATATACAACTTTAGCTTTAGCTTTCTGGATATAAAAAGTTAAAGACAACATTTATGAGCGCTTCCGTGATCTGAGCTTGAATTTAGGTATTATCTCGAGCGATATTTTTCATTTTCAACCAAAATGCAAGGTGGCGCAGAAGGGACCAGCGAATCCCTCACTGATGGTTAGGGACGTTTCTGATCGGTGCTTTCTCGACTTCAGATCACACTGATAATAAAAATATCCTTTGAGATAGTACCTAAATTCAATCTCAGATACGTAAGGAGAAGGTTAACTTTATCTTTGGTACTACTAGTAACATGTTACGATAACCTACTTATGTCGCGTAATGACAGGTAGTAGATATGGATAGAGTAGCCTCTGGATTTTACCAAAGTACAGAAATCTGTGCAAGCTCATCATAAAGTTTATAACAGATAGGGCAGTTTTTTTATCACGGTACTTTGGGATTATACCGACCACACCAGTATGAAGAACACAAAAATATAAATTTATAGAACAAACATGATAGAACGAAAAAAACAACTCTTTAATTACAAAATTACGAACTTACAACGATTATCAATTGTTAATGGGGTCAGATTCCGTTATATGCCCCCCAACGCTTAAACTTTTTTCAATGAACTTAGAACGTTATAAAACGATGTAGTTGAGTAACAGAACTAACATTCCATCAATCAACAAGCATTTCCAGGTATTGTGATCGGTATTTTTGTCGCTGTTATCTTATCTTTCTCGCTTTTATCTTAATCTTTATCGAGAATCCCGATTACGGCAGGCCTCGCGGCATCACAATGATTATTTAAGTTTTTTTGCAGGGTACATAATATTGTTTTCCCTTACAAGTCAATTTATATTTTCTGATCAGCCCCTCTAGAATTTGATATTTTACTGATAGGTATTATCTCGAGGGATGTTTTTCTTTCGCCGACATCAGCGCGGGCTTCGGCAGCATCTAAGGCTCCGCGCTGACGGCCGGAGGCACTCTCGCAATTTTTGGGTGGCGGAGTGTGATCAAGAATAAAAATAAGTTTTTGTTTTTTTTTTTCAATAAAGAGTTTAGTTGTTTGGTAATGTTTGCTTTTGTTGAATTTTGTGTTTAGAGAAATGTTGGAGTAAAAACACGAAAGTACAACAAAGCGACCACAGCTGAACGGGCAGCGAGACTCTGCAATCACGTTATCTACTAGACCGCTCGACTTTGACCTCTGTCTGAGGATGGGGAGGGGTTTGCGATAAGACAATTCCTGTTTTATATTGACGAAATATTGTTCTACGCTAATCTAGTAATCCAGTAGAAGCAAAATGGTCAAATAACGATTCATGTCTGGGTGTGGCCGGTATAATCCCAAAGTACCCTTTATCACAGAGTAGAATTTCAAAAGACTCCAATAAAATCTGAAAGTATTGTTGTTCAGGTAAATGTAACTGAATAGATACAAATCTTCTCTATTTCTGTAATTCCTGGAAGAATGCTGCTTAGGACATATGTTCGCACTAATATCTATTCCACAAAAACTTGTCAAAACGTTGCAAGTTAATGTAATAAAATATAATTGAAGGATGCAGGCGGACTATACACATTTCAGAAAAACATGCGTGGAGAGAAATCGTTAAATTGGGTACAGACCTTAGTGGCAGTTTGGAACAAACAATGAAGGGCAAAGTTTTGGTAAAATGTTTGCCACAAACTTGAGTACATTTGAAGCAGTGGTGAGGGGTGTTTTTTAATTGATTTCAGGCCAATTATTTTGGTCGTTTAGAATACAGTGTAGTCAGCTACAATGAAATTAACTTCATGAACTTACCGAAACAAGATATTTTCCGATGAATGAATCGATTTGGTTGATAAAAATCTTATTTCGGTCGAAATATCGTAGGTCTATGACACCTTCTTCCAGATTATTTCCTTGTGATTCGTCTTTAAACCCAAACAGTTTGTCCACATCGAAGGGGTCTGGTAAAGGGCTTCGAATTGGAACAGAACTTTTTATTTGAGATGCCCTAGACACATCAGATATAGCTTCCATTATAATCCTATGATATTAAACGAAATGTTGACATTAATAATACTAAACCTTTTTTGATCATACAAAATTACATTTTATTTGAAAGTTGAAGTATGACATTATTACATGTACATACTCTAAATGTTTTTTAAACAGCTGTCATAAATATACATGTGATTTCCAAATTACAACATTCCTAAACATCGTGAGGTTTAATAATACGAGGCAAA
>NW_025780754.1:10000-75610 GCF_021130785.1 Homalodisca vitripennis
ATAATTCAAACTAATTCCAAACGGTTTGGTTTATAACACTTTTAGTTTATATAGATCACTGTAGACTTTTAGTTTTGCACCACGCTGTATTATAATAAGCGGCCTCCACCTTAATCGAATTATCGATATTTATGAAACTAAATCACGTAATAGGTGTTTCAAATTAAAGGATTTTTAAACTAAAACAGTAATAATTCAGTTATGAATAAAAAAAACTATCTTTACTACGTGTATTTATAAAACGTAACAAAACAAAACATTTTAACATTTAGTTACATTTTACTATTTTAAAGAATAAACGTGTCTGACAACGTATTACATAAATAACACATGTACATCGCCATTGTACTTGTGGCCATTACTCAAATACGATACGAATGATTTTATTTTGCTTTAATTAATTTTGATCTAAATTGTTATTCGATACATTCAAAATAACTGCCAATAATTAATTGTAATTAGAATGGTTTTGTAATCGACAATTTAGGTATTTCTAATCGATAATTTGGTATCATTTTATAAATTATGGATGGCATTATGTATAACATAGATAAATACGGGTAATTTTACTGTTACATGTGGTCGCCCTGGGCCATTTTTTCAGTCGACATCAACACTGTTTGTTCGTTTGTTGTGGTTTTGTAGGTTATGTCTGTTTTTAAGTCCTTGTTAGGTTAATTAATTTACTCTATTATAATCTTAGTATACGAAAAGTATTCACAGTTCGTCACTGCGTAAAACATGAAGTTCACAATACCTTTAGGAAAACACAATTTATATAGAATGATGAGAAATCAATGGAAAGTGGCTCGGAAACGACCGGTGTTGAAAACGAACGCTGAGAAAGTGTTACAAGCCAATAATTTGGAACTGGTTGATGCAAATGAATTCGTAGCATCTCCTAAGAAAACGTTTGAGTAAGTGTATGTTTTATTCATATTATCAACTCTTTGTATTTGAATTTTTAAACCACATGATAGGTAATTTAAATCAATTTGTGTTAGGTTAGGAGGGTAGACTTTAATAAGGGAGTGTGGCCTACTCGTTATTCAATTGCCATTTTCAAATGGTTCGATTGTTTTTATCCGAAGGATAATTTAGTATTACAATTTATTTAACTTATATGATTTCAGCTTATTAGTTATTTTAACGTAAACAATAAACAACAAGGAGTAGGCCTAACTAATATTTTGAGACTTTGATAATGGCTATGAATATGAGGAAAATATGTCAGATATCTCTCACAAGTGACGAGATTTGTTTCAGTAGCTTCAACATATGGGTTTGGCTCCTGGTAACACGTGGGGAGAATTCTTTCCTCCATTTCACCAAAAGGGTTACTTATTGATATCAAGCTGGGCAAGTTATAAATATTGTAAGGTTTCTTTGGTATCTAAGTCTAGACTATAGTTTGTTTTGTTTTTATGTAATGTCATGGTAAAATTTGTGAAATTAAAATTGTAATGTACGAGATTCTTCTTATTACAGTAATTTATTATAACTCTTATTGTGTACGATTTTTACATACATCGAAGTTGGATAATATATTGAATTGTTCGCTAATAGCAATTGCCATTTCGAGACAGCCGCAAAGAATTCACACCTTGGAATACCGCAGAACGGTTGAGAGCCTGTCATAATTGACGCTGAGCCCCGGTTGGCCAGGGCATCAGCTCTTTCATTCCCAGGGATCCCCAGCTGGTTGGCTAATTGGTTAAAAATTACACAGCTTCCCCCAAACGAGCATCAGTCAGAAAATCTTACTAAATAGAAAAATAAACTTTATTTTTTTGTACATTGACAAAGTTAAAATATATACACTTCCAAAGGGAAGTTGCATATAATTATCTTGTTTTAGTTTATTTAATTTTTTTAATGCTTAGTTCATCATGAAATCCCTGATGAGCCATTACAATACCTATAGCCTAGTTTTTCCTCTCTCGTTAGTGGAAACGTGTCATAAGAAATCATTTATTGCAAACAGATGAGTAGAAGCATTCTAGTTTTTCTGTTTGTCATCTTGATGTGCATCACACAGTTCATAGTTTTAAAACAAATTGTAAAGTACAAAGTGTTAATTATCTGCATATTTTAATGTTGTAATCTTTGATAAGTTAACGCTTATCAGGGATAATAATTCGAGTTTAGAATGAATCAGTTGTACAAAGATATTTATAAAATAAGCCTATTTGCAAAACATTATTTTTTTAACCATTTTTCAAAAATTAATTTTGAAATATATTCACACCACATTCTGACTTTAAAGAACATAAGTAATAGGCTACAACATATATTGATGCCTAATTAATACTAAAACTATTAACTTATTACCAAACTGAAATACTTATACAACCTTTTATCTTTTTTTACCTTTTTTTTATAATTTATATCCATAGTCAAACCCCTTTTTATTTTAAAAACCGGGTGAAATTCCATGTACTCTATGTATAATAAAGTTTATTTTATGAAATTTGACATAATGTAACTATATTATAACTTTCTCACAATAACTTCATTTTATAATCAGAATGTTATCCCCAAATAGTAGAAATTTTTTAAAGTTGCATAAGCCTATTATAAAAAAAATTAGTATGACCAACTTCAAATTTAAATGTTTTTTTTTTTTTTTTGAAACAAAAACTATATATACACAGGAGAACAATTTTCACTGCGGTACTGAATGGATGAACATTACCTTGTTTGCGACGAACGTGTTTGAGTCCGAAAGGCCTCACAAGGAATATATTTATACTGCAAAATGTATAACTATTAATAGTTACATTAGATTTTAAACTTTTCCAATCCCTCCAAGAATCTGTCATAATGTATAGGTACTCATACGCGCCTTTCATATGTTTGTTGAGATGAATGTATGTTGTTAGTTTCTCGTCCATTGTGGGTCTGGCACCACGTCCCGTACCCAAGGACAAGAACCACCCTCTCTACAAAGAGCAGCCATGCTTCTTCTACCGAGACCATTCGGTGCTGCTGGAAGGGCTGCCTCAAGCGTTGGCTCTCACAAACACGGTGCAGCTGGAAGCCGACCACCCTGCCACCTCGGATACAGAAATTGGTTGACCAAGTACAACTCCCCAATCAGGATGAACTAGTGCAAAGGTAAGGGTATAGAATATGTCCATACTTATGCTTTGCAGAAAGTTTGTCCACTCAGTAATATTTCAAAATATATAAAGTACAGTCAAAGTTTTCCTGGGATTTCTAAACAGGGGCTAATCAAGCATTAACACGTGGTAAATTTTTCTATTTGTAGTTGGCAACACAGCTGCTTAAGGCACCAATTCTTTTGCAGCTTATTTTCTGTACTGGCGTTGAATTCTGCAGGTATTTTCTTTTTTTATTCGTGGGGATTTGAAATGTATTTAAAGCAAGTTTCACTACTTTAAGTATTATTCAAAGACCACTGAATTTGGAAGAACATTTGTAACTGGGTATTGTCAATTTGCAGGACTCGTTATTATTCAAAGTTTTCTAACATGAAGCTGTAAAAAGATTAAAAAAATCCAACTTTTTGAAGCCCAATAGTTTGGACTTTTATTCCTTACATTTTTAATAAATTTCTCCAGTACAGTAACAATTAAGTCATAATTTATTTTTTAGTACAAAAATGTTTAAAATGACTGTATTTCATTACATGAGATAAATTGTACAGACTACTCGAAAATAGAGATGGGTTATTGCTGGTCTAGTTAAATCCTCGTTATAAATACACAGTATTTTTAGCTATCAGCTTTTTTCTTATAATCTGAGACAAAAATATCATTCCAAAATTAGAAGACATTAAATGCAAAAATATTCTAAAACTGCTATTCAGAACTCTGTATACAAAAAATGTTTAGTTACCAAAGAAATCCATAATGAGTATGGTCTTTAATTGTGGTCTTAATATAGAAGTGGTCAAAATGTGGTTTCTTCAGGTTTTGTATTGGAATCCAAAATATGACATTAGATGATTAATTCTTGGGATTATTGAAAAATGACATTTGTACCTTGTATTGGTTATCCAGTAAGTTAGACTAGTCGAGCCAGCTGTCATTTACCTCCATTAGCAATCAATCATCTATTGTCAGAACACAAAGTGTAATAACAACGTCATCAGTTAAAGGATAACAACAACCCATGTGAGCCTATAATTATTAAGTACAAATACATTTTTAAAATTAATCAACCCTTTAAGTCCTGGGCTTTGAGCAGCTTTTAGTTCAGCATACTTGTTAATATTGCTGGTAGATTATATTTGAGGTGGATGCCACTAAAATCTGCCTGTTGCAGTATTTGTTATCTTGGCTTTTTTTCAGAAAATGTGTTCATGTCTTTTATCCATCACGTTTACTTAACTCAAAACCAACCTTTATCTCAAGGTGACATTAATATTTATTGATTATGTACTCACAGATTCAAGGTTCAGAACTTACAATTAGAATCTTATTCAAGTTTTCAATTTTGTTTCTTTTCCTTGAAGATACTCCAGACTTTCACCATATTTGAATTTAAATTAGTGAAAACTATATGAAATACTTATAGCTATCTTACAGTTCCAAAGTAGTGAACAGTTCTAACGCTAATTTTTTTCACATATAGCATAGCTACAGAAATATACAATGATAATTTTACTTTGCGAATTAATTGTAGTTCAAAATTAAATACGAGTAAAATTTTGTTTGTAAAAATGTTTGTAGTATTGTATTTTTATATTAATGCTTGTTTTTAGGTGCATAAAGACAACATGCTTGTACGATGCAGAGCAGAAAAAACTACCAGTCAGAAAAGACCCCTGAACGGCCAGCCTGGAACTTTCCAAGAGATTTTGGTATAACAGAATCAAGAAAGAAGTAAGAATTTTAAACCACAGAATGAATATATATATATTTAACAAAGTCAATTTGTCAATCAACAATAAAATACATTGCATGACAAAAGTCAATATACATTTAATAAAAAGAATAAGAATGTATCTTAATTACTTAATATTAATGGGACCTCAAATAATCTCTAACAGAGTAATACTCTCTGTCAATTAAAAAACACTAGATCTGAATTTAGGTGCTACTCTTAGATCTCAATTCTAACGGGAGAGGGTTAAATAATTTAACCGAAGAGTAAGATTAAGAATAAGAATCATTTATTCCATTGATCTGTTTACAGAAATAGGACAAGTCATTTTAAAATTACATACATTGTTAGAGCTAAAAATTACATTAACACAAAAGTGTTGTAAAAAGTTCACATGAAATTTAAGTAAAGTAGCAATAAATAAAAGTAATACAGTAATAAGAGTAATACAACTGTCTTTCAAAAAATGATGTACGGTGCTTTGGAGTTGGCAAACGGAAAGATTTTCTTAAGTTGTAATATTTAGATAGATCAGAGGTAAAAATGTGCATGTTTTTCCTTAGGAAGGTTATGGTCTCAAGGATGTATAGGCACGGGAATGTAAGTACTTTGTTGGTTCGGAAGTACCCCCTACATGATTGGTTTCTAGCTAACCCCAACACAATCCTGAGAGATTTCTTTTGAAGCCGAAAAATGTATTGTGTCCTGGTACTTTCAGACCCCCAAATAGGCAGTCCGTAGGTAAGGTGTGGGTAAATACATCCATAATATCCAGCCAAAAGAATATCTCTATTAGCAAAATGGGACAGTCGACGCAATACAAAGATTCCGCTGCCCAATTTGCTACATACACTGTCAATATGAAGATAAAATTTCAGGCTAGAATCTATAGTCAAGCCCAGAAAACAAGCTAATGGACACAGCGTTTATGACCTCACTGCACTCTAAACTTGAAATAACAAGAATATTAGTTACCGAAATAGACACAGAGTGTAGGTTGATGTTTATTTCAGCAATCTGTATTGAACAAAGAGTTTTTTAATCATTGTTGATGCTTGTAATAAACTAAAGACGGTCTCATAACAACAACTGTTATTTCTCTTGTGGTCTCTAACACGGAATATATCTACAAACGTGTTTCCTTACTCTCAAACCAAAAAGATTAGATACCTGAACTAGAATGTTAACCATAAACTAACCACCGGTAGAGCTACAATAATAGGAGTTGTATTAAAATTGATCTAGTTTATTTCTACAATTAGACACATAAAGCAAACGACTTATAAACAATAACTTCAAGTTTTTATGCTGATAATAATGAAGATTTTTTGGCATTTTTCAGTCAAACTACAACTTTGAACATTTATAACTCAGAAAGAAACTTGTTATCCAATTAGGACCAGATTTTTATACAAGATGCAAATGTTAGTTTTGAGTCTGAAATTAAGAATTATATGAAAAAAATTGTTATAAAATTGCCATCTTTTATTCTTGACTAGGTGGTTTAAATCAATCCAAAATAATTTTGTATTGGATTAGTTATTATCTTGTGTGTATAGTGTTTGTTATAGGCCACTATTTAAAATGTTTAATTCTTAACACAGATTTCATTGAGCAGGTTTTGTTGATATATTGGTGGCCGGTGACTGCTTGTCTACGTATATGTATTTATGTATATATACGTATATAACTACGAACTAAAATTAAGCATTACAAAAATGCAGGAAAAATATGTTCTCATAAGTGCGCATAACAAAAACCAAATAGCTTGAATGCTGTAAGTAGGTTGAGCTTTGTGCAATAATAGCGTTGCGGCATTATTTGTTGCCATCTGCAGCAAACATAGTAATGTTTCAAAGTTTGAAAAGGATAGACCTGTTTTAGTTAGCACCACCTTTTTGATCTTAATTTTATCTTCACGTTTTTTAATTATCATAGTAATGTGTATTTTAAATGAATAATTTACTAAGTTAATTAAAACTAATCTTCATGCTAGTTTTACTTGAGCACAAATCACAGAATTGTCAGTGTAACTTTTTTTAAACATTATGAGTTTACAACATATCATACAGATATCATAGAGTTCGACAACTGGTATCTAGAATAACACAAACACACCAAATTTTGCAATTTTTTGCCAGTCACTTTATTTCTGCCATATGTGGTCTAAGCATTTGGTGAATATTTGTTGTGGTATAATTAATGATTGTTAACGTAATACTTCCACTACTTTTAAATTTGTTCCAAACACAAAAGTATAATTTTACAATGGGCCATGGTCAGCTGAGGAAGCATCTTCACAGAGTCGGCAACCTTCAGGAGGATCCGTTCTGTAGAGTGTGTGATGAGCAGGAGGAGAATGCTGAGCACCTGCTCTTTGATTGTCCTACAATAGCAAGGGATAGCGGTATGCCATCTTGGGTAGTTTGGACAAGGGTGGTGAATTTCCCCAGGAGGACTTGATAGGTTGTTTTCGGCGGTTTGTGGAGCGGCTGAAATCATAGACTGGTAGGCCTCATAGTGTGCGCAAAAGGCCCTTGAGGCTTAAGTGCATGGCAATAGGCCGCCCCATCGAATAAGAAGAAGAAGGGTTGAAGCCACCGTCAGTTTATTTGTAAAAATATTGTCCTATTGCATTATAACATCCATTAAGTTACAAGCTCTACAAAATATTTTACCCTTTAAAAACATCATTGAAATATGAATAACACTGTAGTTAGATACATAGGCTCTCTATGTGTTTTACGAGTAGAGAAAGAGCGCCTTATTAAAATACTGAGGTTGGTTACAGTCGTATGCTGTGCAGTCGACTGGTTCATCTGTGTTTCGCTGGCAAGCCCAGAGATCAGTCGCCAGCGTCACGTTCTTCACGACGCACCACTGTGTGCATCCCTGATGTGGGACAGTGATCCAGTCATGCTGGAAGTGCGAGCGGACATGTGCCTCGTCTCGGACAAGCCCCTGAACCCCCTGGTGGAACCTGCGGAAGCCGAGGGGCTGGAGGTACCGGAATTGACAGTTTCGCATCCTCTCATCTCTCTGGAGGAGGACAACTTTTACGAGTTGAAAGATGTGTTTCCGTAAGTTGAAGAGAGTTGCCACTCAATCTTAATATCTGGCAGTAACATTTCTTGTTGTAACTGTTAATATCATATTCTGAATAGTAATGAGTGATTGCAGTGGTGATATTTATCCTCAGTTAATTACAAGATTTTCAATATAAGTAAGTAAAGTAAAATTTATAATATTTTACCCCCTCTAGTTTATATTATTCTAAAAAGTGTAATATAGTAGAGACAATTTTGAACTCTACACTAAAACTTTATTTATTAATGTGAAACTAGCATTCGATAACTGTAGTACAACGTTGTAAATTCTTTGCTGTTTCTGCTCGGTATGTGCACTTTTATCAATTAAAATCAATGATTAAAACAATTTTTTAGATGCCTACTTTTTAGACATTTTAACTAAAATCAAAAATGCAACCATAACGCAGCAAGACAATCAGTACACCATCACTCGATGTGTCACTCACTGCACTGTTAGATCAACTGTAACACGCATACACTGACAGGTCTTTCAGCGCCTTCTTGTTTGTCATGCAGGTCACCACATGCCTGTCTGTACATGTCACTTCTTGTCCCTTAACATGACCTGACCACTGATTCATTTTTATTTTTGCCAACTTGCAAATTTAAATTTGTGATGAAGCCGATATTTACCTACGGTTTTATCTTATTCGAAGAATTCAAACTTCTTTCCATTTGCTTTTTTTTTGGGGGGGGAAATATACGAAATTTGAAATTTTTGTGGGGAATCAGGCAAATTTTGGGAACAATTTCAAACAATTAATTGTTGAGGTTTAATACTTATGTAACGATGCATCCAACTCAACCACCCTCCCCCCATAACATTCCATAATGCTGCTGAAACCACCCCATCCTCCCTTTGGATCGATACGAAATTTATGAAACAACACTAACTAAATAGAATTTTTAACTTTACTATTGCTTACTGCTAGATAAAATAAACTGTGTATCCACCCACATTAGATACGGCTTACAGACAATATAAGCATCTATAATATGTTATATTGATTATTATAACAAAATTAATCCTCCAATAAATAATTTTAATTGTAACACTTCGTGATATAAATTCTATATATGTGTTTACAGACTCCTGACGGGCCATCCTCTGACATGATAAAAAAAATGGTTGTTACTACAAAAAGTAAATTTATAGGTGCAGTAATGGTGTACCAAGTTTTATTGCTTTACCTGTAATCGTTCAGGAATTATCTAGCCCCTATGAGACTCTTTTTAAACCCTGTATATTAATTGTATATTTTACGATTTGAAACTGAAGAAGAGGGAAGATACCAAACTGCATGTCCTTTGTCACACACAGTGATGGAAAATGTCCACAATCCTATTGTAGATTTATTGTTTTTTTTTTTTCTTTAGCACTACAGCCAGACAGCAAATTCAGCCAAGTGCAGACAGTCATTGTACACCACAATCTCACGGAGGTCAAGAACCTATTTGATGCTCCCGTGCAAGAAAGCCAGTTGCTGGGTCGCTCTCTTATGAAAGCTTACACTATGGCTGTCACCCAAGCCAGATATAACTACGGGGTGAGTCATGTTTTTTCGTACTGAAGTGTAATATATTTTATATACATACGTATACAGGATGTCCACAAATAACTGATACCTGTCAACTGTGAAATGTTTGGTGCTCCCAACTTGTGCAAGCGTATCTTTAAAGTGGCCATGCTCACTTATGCGTTGACAAATTTTTATTAAATACGTACCGTGGGAATCGTTATAATAATTGAAAAATATGTTATCTTGTAACATTTTTGTAACCAATGTAAAAACAGCTGATACCTATCAAGAGACAAAATGTTTGTTGCTCCTGGCTTACATAAGCGTAACTTTAAAGTGGTCGTGTTCGCTTATATATGTCGGATTTCATTAAAACAAGTTGTTTTTTTGGAATTGTAATGAAATAGCTCAAATAGTTGGTGTCTAGTACATTTTTTATAACTATATAGGTTTTTTGTTATTTGACTTTTAATATTTTCAACTGATGTCATTTTCTTAATATTGAATAAAATATTAATAATTTAATAATAATAATATAATTTTTTTTCTATTACCCATTCAAACCTATGTGCCAAATTTGGTTTCCTTAGTTTTAAATAGTTCGATAGATAGATAGATAGATATCTTTATTGATCTTTAAATATTTACATGCAATGGATCTCGTCACAATATGATGCAATTATACAATTTGCAAGTTAAAACAGATCAAGAATTACATTCAAAATATATATACATTACATATAAACAATGGTAATCAATCGTGCAGTAAACTCATAGTTAAATAACGGGCATAATACTGTTGAATCAAAGCGATAGCTAAAAGCAATAGTTAATAAGTTAAAAAGTGGTTTTTAATAATATTAAGTTAAAAAGTTAAGTAGACTAATAGCAACGTAAAAAAACAAACAAAACATGCAACCCAGTGCAAGAAATTAATTTAACTTAACATGCGAACGTAACATGGAAATATGATACTTTTAAAATGGTAACATAGGCAAAAAATAATCAAAATAAGCTACAGTTTAGGTAAAAATTTAAATACACATGTAACTTATATCTCCTCAAACATTAACATGCTAATATCAGAACTGTAAAATTCATCGAGTTTGTAAAAAGGTCTTTCAATAAGCCAGTCATGCATGACTTTCTTAAATCATTTTACACTAACATTCTGAGCACTTAAATGTAATTTGTTAAAAAGCGATATACCAACAAACTCATAGGAAAACAATATCTTACTCAATCTTGTGTATGGTCTATTAATTAAATCTCTATTTCTAGTAATATAATTATGTACATGCTTGTTAAGCGTGAAGCTGCTAAAATGTTTCTTAACATGCAACAAAGCAAAAAGTATGTAAAGATATACCACTGTTAATATTTTTAATTTTACAAATATAGGTCTGCAGTGAGCTCTGGGATCACTCCCATCCAAAATTCTCATGGCCTTCTTCTGCGTGATCAAAACACTGTTTTATGCCACTGGAGTTGCCCCAAAAGAGCAAACCATAAGCTATCGTGCTATGAAAAGATGCAAAGTAAACCATTCTTAAGCTATCATTTGGTATGCATAGTTTAAGGTGTCTTAGAAGGTAAATCACTCTATGCAACTTTTTACACACATAGTCAACATGAGGATTCCAGGATAGCTTTGGATCAAGTATAATTCCCAAAAGCTTTACCGTTTGGCTACTGTCATTATTTCCATGGTTACTAAAAGAAAAATAATTTTTTTTTGTTTTCTCTACATTCATCAGAAACATGTTGGCTCTGTACCAGTTATTCGCCTGTATAAGTAAAGTATCCGTCTCTGTCTGCAAGGAAGCGATTGATAAGCGTGATGTGGCAAAAGTTGCATCATCAGCAAACATTACAGATTTCGAGCTTACACAAGAAACCAAGTCGTTTACCATAACTATGAATAGAAATGGGCCCAGCACCGACCCCTGTGGTACCCCGTACTTAACCTCAGAATATTCAGAAAACTTTCCATTTGAACAAACTGTTTGGTACCTTTCACTGAGGTATGACTTGAAAAGAGCTTGTTGACGGTCAATCACACCATACAATTCTAGTTTTTTCAGGAGTATGTCCCGATCAACACAGTCAAAGGCCTTTGATAGGTCACACAAGACGGCACCAGTGGATAATCCCACTTCAAGGTTAGAATGGATGAAGGATATAAAGCTCATCGACTGCATCGATCGTGGACCTCCCCGGCCTGAAACCAAACTGACTATTGCTAAAAATATTGTTTTGTTCAAAGAAAGTACTCACCTGACTTTTTATAACTACTTCAAAAATTTTGGAGAAGACAGGGACCAAGGAGATCGGTCTATAACTGTCACATTCATTGTTGTTACCCTTCTTAAATATTGGAACAACCTTTGATACTTTAGGTTTGGCTGGAAAATTGCTTTCCATGAGACAATTATTTATACACATGGATAAGGGAACGGCAATTTCATGTATGACACTTTTTATAAGTACAGCGGACATATTGTAGATGTCGCAACTTTTGGTTGACTTGAGCCTGGCCACTAAGTCAACCAAAGGTGTATTGTACACTCACAATATCACTAAGGCTGACTGTATTCCATCGGAAACTCTCGGTTGGTACAGGAATTTGGTTCTAGAGATATTAATTTTTGTATAAAAATGGTGGCTAGCAATTAAACAATAGATTTCTCAACCTATATTTATAACAAAATCTTTTGCTTGAAATGATGAAAACCCAATGTCATCATCATAGGATGAAAACCCAATTGATGTGGGAAAACATCCTTCATCTTGAAGAACTTCAAAATAGGAGACTTGGTCTTATATCCCACAAAAGAAGGAGCTACTGAATTCTCAAACCGGCTAAAGACAAGCCATCCTGAACTTCAAGATGATGTGAAGAACTACTGTAGAACTGTGCACTCATTTATAATAAACTCGACAAACCACTTGAAAAATGGAGGAACTTATAACCGCTTGATAGTAGATGAAGCACTCATGGTGCATGCTGGCGAAATCTTATACGCAGTCGAACTTTCACAAGCCAAAGAGGTCATGATGGTGGGCGACATGAACCAAATCCCCTATATTAATCGGGTCACAGGCCACTCAACCCAGTTCCATGACATTACAAAAATCACTGAGATCTCACAGTATTTAAGTCACTCCTACAGATGTACGATGACAGTTGCCTGCATTCTTTCCAAATATTATTCAGAAGGTATGACAACAAGCAGCAATGTAAAAAGAGAGCTAGTAAAACATGTTTTTGACAACATCAATAGTATACCAGTCATGGTAAAAGACACCAAAATGCTGGTTTTTAAACAAACTGAAAAAGCACAACTTTTGAAATTAGGCCATAACGTCTCTACCATTCACGAATATCAAGGGAAACAGGCTCCACACATCGTAGTAGTGAGGACATCATCCAACAACGAAGACATCTACAACTCAGTACCACACTGTCTTGTCGCCATATCTCGTCACACTCAGTCTTTCACGTACATTGCTCCAACTCAAGAGGATATCCTGACTAAATGGATACGTTATGGTCAGCAGTGTTCTGAAGTAGATCTTGCAAAACATCACAAAGAAATGGAAACAACCTGTAAAGAAAACAATTCTATAGGAAAGTATCCATTCCTACCTCACAGAAGCATGGAAAGGAAAGATGCTACGAAACTACCAAATAAAAGTGACATAGGTGGAGCCAGCCAAACCACCTCAACAAAAAAACTGAATTCTAATTTCATGACAGGTGGAGACAGTCAAACCACCTCAACAAAAAAAACTGAATTCCAATTTCATGACAGGTGGAGACAGTCAAACCACCTCAACAAAAAAACTGAATTCCAATTTCATGACAGGTGGAGACAGTCAAACCACCTCAACAAAAAAACTGAATTCTAATTTCATGACAGGTGGAGACAGTCAAACCACCTCAACAAAAAAACTGAATTCCAATTTCATGACAGGTGGAGACAGTCAAACCACCTCAACAAAAAAACTGAATTCTAATTTCATGACAGGTGGAGACAGTCAAACCACCTCAACAAAAAAACTGAATTCCAATTTCATGACAGGTGGAGACAGTCAAACCACCTCAACAAAAAAACTGAATACTATCGCCATGACAGGTGGAGACAGTCAAACCACCTCAACAAAAAAACTGAATACTAACGCCATGACAGGTGGAGACAGCCAAACCACCTCAACAAAAAAAACTGAATACTAATGACATGACAGGTGGAGACAACTATTTTTTAGGGTTGAGAGAGAAGCGAAGGCCCAAAACCTAAATTGCTGTTGCAAAACAATGGACAGGAAGGGAACAAAACCCGGCAAACAAAATAAACCCCCTTCTACAACTTTCCACCAAAATACAGACAGAGCACCTAATGAAAACAAAACCATAGCAAAACACAGCTCCACTAATCAAGGACACCGACTGAAGATTTTTGACATGACTACAAAAACAAAAAGTTAAAAGACATGTTGGCCAGTCATAACATCAATAGGATAGATCTTCCACCAACTAGAGTCACTCCACACACCAAATCATCAATTGACTTTGTTTGTTCGAACCTTGACGAGCGTAAAATTGACACTGACTTAATTGTCACTGGCCTATCAGACCACATAGCTCAGCTCTGTACTGTAATTACTACAAATAAAAAATTACCTCTGCCCATTTTAACCCCCCAGCACCCCTTTTTTAGAGAATGCCACAGTGAACAAACAGAAGACATAAGGCCAGGAGGTCTACACTTGACTACTTTCGAAAATCATTATATAGGAAAAGAAGATGATAAGATTGGAAGAAAAAAAACCGAAGGAAAATCTAAAAAAAGGTAGCAAATTTGTAATCTACCATCAAAACATTGACAGAGTTCAAAATAAAATTGACACACTAAACCACTTCCTACACTTTTCAAAACCTGACATACTTGTACTTACTGAGCATGGCCTCAGTGCTGATTTATTGAAAAATGCCCGATTAATTAGCTATGTACTTATTGCAGAATATAGTAGGGAATTGCACCAAAAAGGTGGTGTTGCAATATTCAAGAGAGTTAATCTGGACAATGAGGTGGAAAGTGTAAATCTTGATAGCAAAAGCATTGAACTTGTTTGTGAGATGACCGCTGTTAAAATCAATATAAACAAAAAAAATCATGTTTACATTCTGGGTGTATACCGACCACCAAGAAGCCCACTGGATCATGCTCTTGAATTACTAAACTCGTCACTAGAAGAACTCCCCATAAACAATTCTGCAATTTGCATTGTTGGTGATCTCAATATTGACTGGCTCAGCACACTGATGGAAAGAGAAAACAATAAATTAAACAACCTCCTATCTGAGTATAACCTGACTCGATGCCTCCTACCTGCTACCAGGATAACCCCTACAAGTGCTACATCAATTGATGTTTTTTGCACCAACTTGGCACCACATAGCTTCAATTTCGAAATCATTGAAAACGGGCTCTCAGACCACACCGGACAACTTTACTTCATGGATTTCCCCTCCACATCAAGTAAACAATCTTCATCAAATGGAAGACGTCTCAGTCCAGATAACATCTCAAATTTAAAGGGGCTTCTTGAAATTCAATCATGGGATCGGGTATACAACTCTCCAAGTGCAGAGGATGCCTACTCAAACTTCATTGGAACTCTGACTGCAGCATTAGACATTACATGCCCCCATACAACATCAAGAAACAGATCCAGGAACCGAACTCGAGAATTTAACAACCCTGAAGTAAACATACTGCGGATGTCTTTCATACAAGCCCACGAGCGCTACTTAGCCAGTGGACAAATTGAGGCTAAAGAGGATGCTGCCCAGAAGAAGAAATCCTACGACTTAAAACTAAAAAGTCTTAGAAGGGAAACAAACTCCAACTTCATCGCCGAAGCAAGCAACAAGAGCAAAGCAGTCTGGAGCGTCATTAATAGCAAAAGAGCACCAAAGAGAGAAGCTTCAGAATCCACGTGGAAATTAAAAAATACTGATGATGACACCTACCTAGACGACATCTTTACCATAGCTGAACATTTTAATACCTATTTTACAACAATTGCAGAAGTAACTCTCGGTCATAACAATGCTCCTAGCGCCAAAGACGTTAACTTATGTTCAAACTTCACAGGAACAGGACTTAGCATGTTCAATCTTACATCTAATGAGGAAGTATTCAACACTATAAATTCTCTAAAATCCTCTTCCTCCTCAGGCTATGATGACATTTCTTCAAAAATACTGAAGTATTGCAGCTCTGTAACCTGCCAACCCTTAACGGATGTAATCAACAAGTCTCTGACTCAGGGATTATTTCCCTCAAAATTAAAAATGTCAAAGGTATATCCACTGCATAAGCAAGGGAGTAAGCACGACACCAAGAACTATAGACCAATCTCCCTTGTGCCCACTGTATCAAAAGTTTTGGAAAAAATAGTTCTCTCGAGACTGTTAGAGCACCTTCAGCGTAACAATCTGCTGCCAAAAGGACAACATGGGTTCATCCCGGGCAAATCGACTATCACCACCGCCCTTGCTGAGCTCATTGAGTGTATAATTGATAATATTGAGTCTGAAAATACTGTAACAACTGTTTTTCTCGATATGAGTAAAGCATTTGACTCACTGTCTCATAAGCTTATTTTATACAAAATCAGAACCTTGGGTGTCAGCGGTATAGCCCTGAAATGGTTCGAAAGCTACCTCTCTGGGCGACAGCAAATAGTTGAGCTGAAACACACAGCTAAGGGCTTGACGAAGGCTCTTCATTCACTTCCACAGTATGTTAGAAGAGGAGTTCCGCAAGGATCTGTGTTGGGACCCGTCCTATTCATTTTATTCACTAGTGATCTAGGTAAAACACTCGAGGCTTTTAGTCATCCTGTATCATACGCAGATGACACAGCTCTTATCACCAGCAGTTCAACAGCGGAGTCACTAGAAATCAACACGTATATATCTGTTAGCATGGCCCAACAATATTGCCTAAATAACGACCTTGTTTTCAACCCATCCAAAACAAAACTCCTTGCACTAGGCAGACATAAAGACCACATATCAGGCCCACCAGATCTAGAAAAAGTGGATGAGCTTAAACATTTAGGTATGATATTAGACCAAAATCTTACATGGAGTTGCCACATTGATTACCTTAGCTCAAAGCTCAGCTCTGCTCTCTTTGCTCTCAAAAGGATAAAAGCTACGGGCACAACATCTGCTCTAAAAATAGCCTACCACTCTCTCTTTGAGAGCCATCTTCGGTATGGAATCATCCTTTGGGGGAGTTCTTCAAATGGTAATCTCCAGAGGGTACTAATCTTGCAGAAGCGGGCCATAAGAATCATGGCCGACCTCTCTTCCCGAGACAGCTGCAGAGAATCTTTTACTGAACTCGACATTCTCACTGTGACTTCAATCTACATCATCGAAGTCATCATATATGCTTCCAAGCAAAACTTCCCGAGAAACAGTGAGGTGCACAACTACTACACTAGACAGGCTCAAGCTCACCGTCTACCAGCTCATAAAACAACGCTCTTCACCAAAAAAAAAACCATCATTTGCTGGAATCAAGCTTCTGAACTCCCTTCCTGATGCCATCAAGACCGGCAACGCTAAAACTCTAAAAAGAAGACTACACAAGTGGCTGGTGAAGAACTCTATCTACAGTCTCGATGAGTTTTATGACATTCTCAACTCCTGACTTGTAATGTTTTTGTTGTTAATTTTTGTTCTTTCCTTTCAATGTTATGTTTCATAACTTATTATTTTTATTATTGATTGACAACTATTCTGTTCTTGATGATCATGAATAAAGCTTTCTGTATTCTGTATTCCAAAATCACCCAAAGAAGTTTGTGACACCCTGTATATACACTAGCAGTTACCCGCGGCTTCACACACAATTATCAAAATCAAAGGACGTATTCTACTTAATGAAAGTATTTATGATACAATATCCTGGAGCCCTATGATATCTTTCAAACAAGAAGTATGTATTATTTCAGTATCCATGGTTAAGAGATTAAAAAGTTGAATACAATTTTGACTTATCCTATTTTAGGTTTTGTTGTGCTCAAAAAAAAATACGTATGAGTATCAAAAACCTAATTCAGCCAAAAAGCCACAACGTTCATCTGTTTTAATTAATTTTCTGTCTTAAGGCATTTCCAGTGCCAAAGTTGAGTTTTCCTTGTGCCCCGATCAAGAAATAATATACCGATAAAACCAACTGTGACCAATAAGCGTCTATTTTCAGCTCTTTCAATTAACTTCCTGTCCAAGATATTTCAAGCTCAATTGTTAGTTATAGTTTGCCTTTTAGTCCCGATGAAGAAAATATATTTACTTATGTGCAACTGAAAAGCTACTGCAATAATAAAGATTCAGGTCTGACTCTTTACGTACACTTCCGGTATAATTTATTTACGGTCACAATTGATGCAGTCCTTTTAATCTACTTTCAATCTATATTTCTAGTGCTATAACTGACTTTGGTTTTATTATTCTGGCCAAGAAAATATATGCATACATACGCTTAAAAAATTCAGTCAAAAATATTACTTCTGTTGCTTGTCTTTTCCTTCCGGTATCAGAGGAAGAATAAGCCATGCCATTGTTTTTCCTTAAGCTACAGTAAAAATGTCATACACAATGTCAATGGAGCCACTTTCATGTACCGTATGTGCAAACATTCACAGCTTTGTTCATTAAGGTGGGTTTTATAAAATAGTATTTCTAATGCATTAGATGGTTAAAATTTGGCACTTGTGCAATCAATAGTAAAAATTAGATAGTAATTTTGTCTTGGAAATATGTATTACACAACTGATCAAGTACTGTGTATTTCGTATTTTTGAAGTGAAAACTTCTTTAGGCGCGTTGAGCGTTTTGGTAGAGGGTAAAATCCTCGGTTCGCGTCACTGACATGCTAATGATACTAACCTGCATGAAAAAGTCAGTCTCGCTGTGTTTTTTAACCGTAGACTTGGCCGCGGACTACTAACCTGCATGAAAAAGTCAGTCTCGCTGTGTTAAAACTGTCCCGGCGGAGTATGAAAACAGACTGCGAAAATCAGTGACCTTTACGGCTTCCTCTCGCGATTTAAAAGTGAAGCCAAAGTCGTACAATTCTGTAAGATGCGTCAAATTAAAGCTCTTAATATTGGCAATCTATTGGTTACATTTTTAAATATTAAAAAAATTTCGAAATAATTTTGATTATTGTTTACATTTTACATAGCGTTTACAATGACAAGAAAAAAGTAGTAAGCGAGGATTTTTTTTATTTTTTGGTCAGACAAAATTTGTCAGCGAGAAAGTTGTGTGAAAATAGATGAATATTTTTTTTGTAATTTATCATTTTTTTATTGGAAGTTTAGTTTAGCCTGTAGTAGCGTATGAAGTGATGAGTGAACGTTTCTGCCGGAACTGTAGTTGGCGCATTGGCTCACTGATACCGTATTAACTCAATAAATTAGTTTATTGTGCAATAAAAATACCTTTACGAAAGAACCAAGTTAATTTAACTAATTTATTAGTTTTAAAAATATTGTGGGTTTAATTGTTATTGCAATTATATACTTTATCCGTAGCAATAACTGTATTATTTACAACGGTGTTCAACTCACTGTTGTTCACTCTGTGTTTACTCACTTGTATTCTATGTTTAACTAACTATTAATATTGAGCAATTACAACAAGTATAATGATTGCATTGAACTTTTTTTCATTAAAATAATATTCTTTAATACTTACAGTACTTTTTTATTAAGATATTGTTAAGATAATTGTATATTAATTATTTTTTCAACCACTTTGTATTTATATTTTGTTCATGATTTGTTTAACCCATCATATTTAACTAATAAATAAAACATTTCATATAATCTTTGCATATAGTTTTAATTACTCTCAACTTAATAGTTCCGTTTTCACTTTTATCGGCAGTCCCGCGACTGCTACTGTTTTTTTTTTATAATTTAAGTGTAACCAAATGTTTTTTGCCTCTTTGATAAACTTCAGCTGAAGTTTTCAAAACTATTTTGCCAAATCCTACAATATTCCAGGAAACTTTTCCTATTTTCCTCTTCGTCAAAACCTTCCTTGATTTCAACGAATATTGAAAAAAAAGAAATAGCCAAATTGGTCCAGCTGTTCTTGAAGATAGCGCTTAGCAATTTTTATTTTTAAGATATATAATTGAATCCAAACTAGAGTTATAGATTTCCTAACCATTGCTGTTATCCCTCTGACAGCCCCAAGTGAAGGAGTTGCCCCAGCCACTAGTGGTGCAATGTGTGCAGACCGACGGCCAGAACTTCCACTTCAGCATTCTTCAGCTCCACTCTACAGAGGTGGACTGTCACCGCAGAAACGTGTACTGGAGTCTGCCACCCCTACCACTCTATGACGATTGCTCGTACGTCCAGGCTGTGCCACTCTTGCAGGGCTACAACCCCCAGGTCTTCAAACAGTTGCTGGCATTCTACATCAACAATTAAATGACTCAAAGCTGTAGTTTTACCATAATAAATTGTAAATAACATGTTTACTTTCATTGCACAATCCCTTGTAACCTGTCATAATTAACAGTTCAATATAAGGAAACCGAGCTTTGCTCAGTATTTCTTTCTGGTAAATCGTGTTTTGGGATTCATTTTATGATAAACTTCCACAAACGATAAAACTATAAATGCCATGGCTATTTATTGTTCTGCCATCTTCTGCATTAAAGGATGCTGGAGCAAAAGATGCGTTTGTTTCTCTCTTTTTTTATGAAACTTTTCCGAATATGGGTGACGGTTATTAAAAAAAGACGTACTAATTCATTTGAAAATTTTGGTTGATCAATTAAAATTTGTCACCAACAACTGCAAACAAACAACAGTCACCAAAAGAATTTATATTGATGCAATTAGAAACTCGTTCCTCAGGGAAATCCAATGCACCACAATGGATACACAACATTGCAAATGGTCCTTAGGCGTGATATTGCACAGCTGCAGTAACGCCACATTTATATGTCGGTAAATAATTATTAAGTTCTAAAACGATGTCTTCCGTCTCGGCGTCTTTGCTCTTCTAATCAGTATTCTCGTTGCTCGTCATTTTCGATAGCTACACATTGAGCCGCACACTGCCACAAATCTTGTAGACATCGAAACATCTAAATCATGAGACCTTTCTGCTCGTATAATGTTAGTAAAGGTTTGCAGGTATTTGACTTTAGCAGTATGTGTGGGACGAAGTATATGAAATAGATTTAATTTTAAAAGGAGTTAAATTATTCATTAACTTACTCGTATAATCAAAATTTCCTTTTGGTTTGAACCATCGTTAGTTATACAACCATTTTTATTCTTTGGCATATCTGATGAAACATCAGCTGTGAGGATTGGCTTACTCTTCTTGTTATGATATGTCAGATGTTATTATTGTACAATGTAAACAAAGAAATAAAAAATAGATAAATATTGACTTTGTAGTTTTTCATTGCTTGAAAACACAGACAAAAAGTTTTCTAAAAATTAAATCTAGCTAGATTGATTTATCACCCCTGAAACTTACAAAGCATTAGTCTTGTGGTTTACTACGGTTTTATATCCCCCCTCCCCTCAGATACACCTTTACATATATATACATTAAATGTGTATAATAAACATTGAATCACAAAAAGTACTTGCCGGGTTCGAGTCCCGGCAGAGCAAGTACTATAAAGCACAATGTATATAAAGGAAGGTGCACTATGGATATATATATAGTATTGCAAAAAACTGACACCTAGATTTTTGTTAAAATAAAAAGGCTGTGTGTAATTCAAATGAACTTAATGTATTGAAGAGTAGTAAAACACAACTAAAGCAGAATTAATTAGGTAAGGGTTATTGAAACCTACAGATACAGTATAACTTTAACCAATAAATTAATAAAAAAACTGAGTGTCCCAATGCAAGTTTTTTGCAATGCAATATGTACTTGGGTGTACAAAACACATGGAAATGTTTTTAAAGTACTTCAACCATTGCAGATAAAGTAATTAAACTTTAAACATTGATACTTGTATCTAAACACTTTTTGAAGCAAAAATCTTATTTTTTTATCAAATCAGAGATGGACCACAAGGACGCTAAAGAAAATCTTAAAGAGCATAGTAGATCATATTAAAGTATTTTTATGTATAGTACCAGTATGTAGTTTTCCTGCTTTATCTGCAACGGTATAAAACAAGTGCCATCTCCATATCCTGTACATACATTTGGGATGAACACAAAAAACTAAACATATAAAGAATTTATGCCACGAAAAGTTTATTTATATAATTACCTTAAGTAATTATTTGGAAAAATAGTTTCAGTTTTCAGAATATGACTATCTTTAAAGTATATTTATTGTAAATTAAACATGTCAAGCACAAAATGCACAAGAAATAACGAGTGAGCAGAACATATAAATGTAGTCAACGAAATCACATTACAATAGTTTCAACAAATACTTTGCTACAGAATAAATATCACATGAATTTGTTTAACAATACTGAGGTATACAAGCACTTTGTATTTTAAAAAACATACACACTATATAAAAATATACTAGTTAACAATACTATACAATACATTTATTAAAACTTCTATGTATTGTTCCATTTTATGCATTTTTATGAGACTTGTCCAGTTTTCACACTTCATGCGTGTTGTGTTTACGACGACTCTTCCTCGACATCCATACTGTCTGCGCTCGCAATGACCATCGCATTCTTCGGGATTTTGTCCCCGACCACTTCTGGGGCCGTGCAGCTGTTGATGGTGTTCCCGCTCTCGTCCTCTATAGAGATAAGTACTTGTGACATGCCACTGCTTGTGTCCGACTCTATCTTCGACACTTTGAACGATCTGGAACCATCCGCCTACAGGACAATAGAATGTCTTCAATTTGCAACCAACACAAGACGTTATCAGCACTAAATTGTTACGCTTAAATAAAAATAGATGTAGTGACTTCTAAATCGGTTTGTAATGTACAGGGTGTCCTTTTGTAAATGGGTCTCCAGTGTGATCTTGGAAACTATAAAACTGACAGCAAACCTTAAATGGAAAACCTTCCTTTTTTTGGAAGCATTAAAATGTATGTATTTCAAACTTTTTAACCACAACCATTTTCCAATACAATGGTCAATCTATTTTTTTCCAATGGAACACCCTGTATATAATTATTACAGAAAAAGTTATTTTAAGACTATTATTTTTGGATTTTTTAAAAATACTTTCCTTAATAATAGAGATATTATGAGTTTTGAGTTTCCTTATGGATATTTAAATATTCTAAACTGTGAATCTAATATCTTAAATTAAGAAATTTTCCCGTTTTTTTTTTATATATATATTTATAATTGTGTAAACAAGAAACGTATTTATTTTACTAATAGAAAGGTACGCACTAATACATCCCCCACCTGTCGAAGAGGATAAATTCCAATCCTCGAAACGTTGCGCTATATCTTTTATAACCTGTAATGACGCAAATGTCCAAAATCCTATTATCCTTTCAAACCTTCCACCATCAATAACAAACTTTAAACGCAGGTTGTTTTTTACTATGATTTTTTAATACTGATGGCAATTATGTAGAAAAGTAGATATAAGTGTGAGCTTTCATATAAAAATAGAATTGTTACAAAAAGTTCAATTGATTCTTTTATGTATGAAAACAGTACTTACTTTAAAAAACATGCATCATAGTTACATTCTTGAAGCTCTTTTCTTATTGGGAATTATATATTAATTTTTTTTTAACTCTCCAATAATATGTTTTTTATTTTTGTGAGGCCTTTCGTACTCAATGAGAACATCTTCGGACCCACATAACTGAATAAAAGTAATGTTATGTAAGTAATTTTATTCAGTTATGTGGGTCCGAAGATGTTCTCATTGAGTACAAAAGGCCTTACAAAAAATAAAAAACTTATATTGGAGTTTTCTTTTTAATTAATATGCATCATATTTGTTACTTTGTATATTATTGGACAGTTTTCAAATGTTTAAGAATGGGAAAATCTGGATTGGTAATGATTTTGTTTGATATTGTATTTAGACTAAAAAAGCTACTCAAAATTCAGAATCAAGAATTGATTTGTTAAGATTCAGAATCGGATTTAAGACATGAAAATTCTGGATTCGCCCATTACTGCCCAATGTGCAATCAAGTTTATATTTTCAAACTAGATGAAATTCAACATAAAATGGCTTTCATGTTTATAATTTTTAACAATTTAATTTAATAAGTATAGTCTCTCATTCAAATGTTTATCAAATATTTTATATCATATGAAATTCAAAGTTTGCTTTCCTATTACAATTAAAAATACTAACATTAAGATAAAACGTGTTACGAGTAGTAAATATTGAATCATAATGCACTTTAAAAATGAAACATACAAAAACTACATCAAATAATACAGAACAAAAACATCTATAACTAACATAGTAACAATTTATTAACCACCATTTTTCTGTGATTAAAGCAAATGATCAATAGTTATGGGAGTTTACCTGCAAGGGAGTGAGCTTGAAGTTGTTCTTTGACACAGAAAGATCGGAAGTCTTGTTCTCACCGTACAACTTGACGCTCTCGTAGCGCACGGTCTGTAGCCTGTAGGTGCCATCTTCTTGTCGGTGGTATCTGACAGTACAATCACAATCAGTTTACTACCTTTTATTTTATTTATTTCAATTATATATACAATAGCCACAGATGCAGCAATATCCTTATAACTATTTTGGGATTTTATAAAACTAAAACAATTACAATAAACTTCAGTACAAAGGAAAAAAAACTCTAAACAAAAACATTAGGCTAAGCAAAAATTAATAAAAATGCTCTGTATATGTTCAGACACTTTGTATACCTAACTAAACAATCATGAATAATTTTTATAACAATACAAAATTGAATGGTTCGGTTTATAATAACGCAACAAACTTTGTCAATTTGGGATTTGAACTCGCCAACTTTACTATGTCATTGAACATATCTACCTCCTGCTTAAATAAATTTAAAAGTTTTAAGGATTTTAAAAATGAAAAATTATAGTGTTGGGCTGTGTTACATCTGGAGACAAAAAAAAACTATTGATGGACGCAAGTTGCTTCTATGAACAAACAACTGTATCTTATTTAAAAGAACGTAACTGTCTGAACCATGAATAATTTTGTAAATAAACGTAAGAGCCGATTTGTTCCTTCTGGATGTAAGTGTATCAAATGAATAATTCTTCTAAGAATCGCCGTTGAAAGGTCTCGGTCACAAGGAAAGTTAAACTGTTTGTAATATAAATATTGAAGGAATTTTTTTTGGATTTGTTCAAGTGCTGAAATACTGCCAATTGAAGATGGAACCCAAACTACAGAATAGTACTCCAACCTGCTTCTGACAAAAGAACTATACAACGTTTCAACTGAATCAATGGTAGAAAAAAAACATTGAATTTTTCATAATGAGTAATAAAATATTATAATGTCCTTCATCAACATTTTTAAAAGGGAGGAGATGGTCTTTGATCCTCGTAAAATCTGTTAACAGTAGCTTATGTTAATATGGAAATCCATAGAAATTAGAAGGAATAATACTACTACCCTAAAAATGAACTATGCTATATGCAGTTTAATTTATCAAATTTACATTTAATATTATTTAAATTATTTAAAATTGTTATATTATAAACTCTCCAGAGATTATTTTGTTAGTTTCCATTATGGTTTTAATGCTCGTTATTGTATCTTTGTTAATGTTATTGTAATCTCTACTTACTGATATTGTTTTATACACATATGTGATGTTATTGTTTAACTCGTTTTTTCTTATTGTTATTTGTCAAAATTCGTATTTTATTAATGTTAGTCTCATATTTATTATTGTTTTTGTTAACTCCCTATTTCATTATGTAACTTTAATTTTAGAATAATGAATGGTCAACTAAAACCTTTTTTTAATTATTTTATTTCAAGACATGTTTCGGTACCTATCATAACTGTGAACATTAACCTCTAAATAAATAAGAAACAATAAACAACTAAATATACATGTGAGGCATTTAAACAGATGTTAAATTTATATGACACAGTTGTAATTTTGATTATTATTCTGTATTTAATATTTTACTTTTTTCAGAGATTGGGTTTGTCTCATTTTTTAGATTGATATTTCAAATGTTGTGAGAATCTTTGTTATAATTTAGATAGATATGTCATTCTTCTTTCGTGTTTAATTTTTCTCATTTCCTATCGATATCCAAAATTTCCATATTCTTTTTAATATTTGTGTAGTTATGAACAGTTTCTAATAAATGTTCACCAAAATTTGATTTTAATGTAGACTTGTTATTTGTTTTCAAGCTTGTATATGTTCTCTAACCTTTTTATGAACATTTTTGCCAGTTTTTCTAATATAATAGCTTTTACAGTCACTACAGTTAATTTTGTATACTCCAGATTGTTTGTATAACTCTTGTTTGTCATCTTTTGTGTTTACTTTGTTTTCGATAAGTTTAAATGTATTATTTCTTGTTTGGTAACTGATGGAAAATTTTGAAAGGTTTTTCGAACAGCTTTGATAAATAAAATAATTTTTTTAAAGGGATTTAGTTGACCATTCATTATTTTAATATAAAGATAACCCTGTAATGTGGAATTAATAACATAACTTTAATTTTATATGTTTCACGTTCTTAAACTTCTCTCAATTTTTGTTTTCTTTTTCTTCAGAAGTATTTGTAACATAAATGCTAATGCTAATAGTTTGTAAATCGGGAGTAAACTCAACCTCACCATCAAAGTACTTCCTTAAGGTAGTAAATTTAAAGTTGAAAGACTTTAATCACACTAAAGGTGAATATAATTGGATATCTCACTCACATGAAGCGGGAGTGTCCAGAGGGCCAGCGCAGACAGTGCTTCGTCATGAGGTGTTTGGTGAGGTAGCAGCCTCGCTTGTACCTGCTGTTGCAGTCTGCTATATGGCAGCAGTAGAGAGCTTTGGCCCCTTGGTGCACCTGTAACACACATACCACTGTTATTCCAGCAGCGGCAATCCTGAATATCCTACCACTACACAAGCCACACACGAGACCACTGATTCGAGTCCAATGGAAGTCTCCTTAGTTTCAAATGCTACGTAAAAAGGAAAAATAAAAAGCACAAACTTAGCAGGAGAAGCAGAAAATAGTATAAAAGTTTCAACACTGCTGTCGTTTTAATTTGCCTATAACACTCTGTGGAAAGCTTATTATAATATTATTATAAATCATAATATAATATCATAATTATATTATAATAATATTATATTATATAATTATATATTTATTTAATATTATAATAAATATAATATTATATTTATTATAATATTAAATATATAAATTATGTAATTAAATATATCTATATATATAAAAATGAATGTTTGTATGTTTGTCCTTTATGGAATCGTGAACTATTGGACCGATCATGATGAAAATTTGTACGTATATGTATTTTTCCACGGAGAAGGTTTATAAGCTATGCCCATCCCTTTCCCGATTCAGGATTCCGCCCCACTGGTTACAGAAATACCCATAAGAAATGCATTGCAGCAAACATATGTTAACGTCTTTTCAAATTTTTAATCAGCTGTTCTTTGTAAACATATATTACACTTATAGTTTTAAAGCATAGAGTAAGCTTAAGAGAAACGACAAATTTTGTTTAAACTGTTTTTGCAATCACTGTTAAACATAGACTTTACTATCCAGATAATACAATTCAAATTTGACGTAAAAATTCACCTTTAACTGCAATATTTATTTAATATAAACCATGCTCATGCTTGATCAGAAGAGTAATGCAGATATCATAATTACTATCTTACGTTGGCTACAAATATAAAGAATGTTATAAAATCAACCTTAGTTGTTTTTTTTGACAGAAGTATGGTTCTCAAAACTCCGTGTGTACATATTCTCTCGATCGAGACAACAAAGCAAGCTCAATCGTGGCATCGGAGATATAACTAATTTAATCTAAAATTTATTATAGTAAAAAAAAAAATTTATTAAGTAATATAAGGACTTCGGTTCTTAAGATTTGCGTGCGAAGCCGTGGGTAACAGCTAGATAGAGGCAGGAATATGGTACATACCTTCATAATACGCCCAAGAGGCTCACGATGGAACGACTATCAATTATCTCAGCAATGTTTAGAATGTGATAGAAAAAGAATAAGTGAATATAGTGTACTGTTTTCAACGGGAAATTGCGTGCGAAGCCGCGGGCAACTTTTGCAAAAAAATTATTGAAATGCGCAGCAAAGCGCGCCGGGCCCGCTAGTTATATTATATTATTATAATAATCTGTGGAAGCTCTTTAGCTATAAACTCTGGAATCTGCCATGTACAAGAAATCTAAAATTAAGTTAACATCCCTTTTGAACTAAATTTAAATCGGATTTAAATACCGGTTTCCATGTCTTTAATTTGTGAGAAAACTAAAATATGACTCTAAATTCGTGGGAGTCTAAAATGATTTTTAATTATTTATTTTTTTTAAAGTTCTCTGTAATTGATAATGTTTAACTCTTTTGCTACTAGGCTATTTGTTTTTCCAAAACTGCCAAGCCTTTGACCAGAAGAAATGTCTTATAACTGTCAAGGCGGTATTAGACATTGTACAATGTTTTTTGCATAGAAATTTTTTATAATCTTTATTACAAAGCATATAAAGCTAGAATTTGCTTTGGTTTTTTTTTAAGCAACTTAGTTTTAAAATAGTATTAAAATGTTCTGTATTGTAACTTTTAAACATTCTTAATTTTTTTAGTTTGACTTCCAAAAGAAAATTGAAGATCCAACTTCTTATTTATTCTAAAATTATTGTGCTCAAAACAGTGTCTCCAGTTATAGCGATGACAGTGTCTATAAAAATTGAATTGGCAACACTGCTTCCTACATTAACTCTACAACCCAAAGTGAATAGACAAATAAAATGTTTTCTACTGGTTGAGAAAGATTGCAGTGCAATCAAAAATTTCTTACTATGTGTAAAATATGTATATTTTTATGTGTTCTTTCAATCAGCAGACTTACCTAGAAGATAGTTTTCATGTTAAGTCTGCTGATCTCCTTATCAACTAGTAACATGTTTTAAATGTAAAAATAAATGTACACCACCATGAGAACCACCATTAGTTCAAGATTGTAATAACAAATTAAATGAAAGGTGTATTTTTTTACCATTTTTACTGCAGTAAAATTGAAAAAGATTCTAGATTTTGCACTAGCAAATATAGGTAAAAATATAATTTATCCTACGCATCTCTCTCAGTACATATATTTTAAAAGGTACCCTGATTCTGGACAGGTAATAACAGGAAACCACCTGTTATTGGAGACATCAACAATTCTATAAACTGAATCTCTCCCCCCGAAACACAATAGCAAATTGCTGCTGCTAAGAAGGGCTTGTCAAAGTACAAGGGGTATCCAAAAAGTAAGTTTCCCTGTTCTGTAAAAAGATGCGTACGTAACACAGCGTGCAGCTGTGGGCGGGGATATGTAGCGCGGTTCGGTTGGCAACAGGTGCGCCGGTCACTGGCCCATTGTCACGCTTCTCAGTCAGTTGCTGCCCAAACATCATGGAGACTCCACTGCGTTCTGCCGCCAGTTGCGAAGTCCGTAGTGTTATTCGTTTCTTGACCGCCAAAAACGAAACTGCCGTTGAAATTCATCGTCAGTTGTGTCAAGTGTATGGTGAACATGTTATGTCCGTTCAGATGGTCCGTCGTTGGCGTGCAATGTTTTTGGAAGGAAGAGAAAATGTTCATGATGATGAGCGTAGTGGCCGACCGGCCAATTCTCGGCAACCTGACGTCATTAATGCTGTACGAGCAGTTATTGACAATGATAAGCGAGTGACTCTCGATGAAATTATGGATAAACTGCCGTCAAGTGTTGAAGTTAGCCGGTCATCTGTGCACAATATCATGACAGAAGATCTTCAGCTTGCAAAAGTGTGTGCAAGATGGGTGCCTCGCTTATTGAGCAATGCCCATAAACAACAACGAATGGCTGCTGCCCAGTCTTTCTTGCGATTGTTTGACGATGAAGATGAAAACCTTTTCAGTAGAATAGTCACTGGTGATGAAACATGGATTCACCACTCAACTCCAGAGACCAAACGCCAGAGTATGGTGTGGCAAAAAAAAGGAGAGGCAGCTCCTCAAAAAGCCAAAGTTTTTGAGTCGGCAGGAAAGGTAATGGCTAAAGTTTTTTTGGGACTGCCGTGGAGTGTTATTGATTGACTATCTTCCTCGTGGCGAAACCATAAATGCAGAAAGGTATTGTGAAGTTCTCACCAGACTTCAGCGGGCAATACAGAATAAACGGCACGGACTTTTGTCGCGCACGGTTCTGCTTATTCAAGATAACGCCCGACCACACGCTGCTGCTCGTGCAACAATGGAACTTTTGAGGAAATTTAAGTGGGATGTTTTTGGTCATCCTCCATACTCACCAGATCTTGCGCCTAGCGATTTTCATCTGTTTCCGGAGCTGAAAAGACACCTTGGCGGTCGGCGATTTGCCAACAGCGATGACCTTCAAAATGAGGTGGATACTTGGCTTAAAAATTTGGCGGGTGAATTTTGTGATGCTGGAATAAAAAAACTACTTCCTAGATACCAAGAGTGCTTAGAAAGGGATGGTAACTATGTAGAAAAATAAGGTATGATGTAAAAAGTTGAATAAATGTGTTTCAGTTATTTTTTGAGTCTTTTTAACTTTTTCATCATTAATGGAAACTTACGTTTTGGATACCCCTCGTATTTATCAGTTCAGTGGAAATAATGTACCTCTGTGGAGTTTTTTTATTCCTTTACCAATATAGTGATTTTTTTTCAAACTTATTGTCATTGTGACTTAATTGCATAGTGTTTAACATTTTATAGTTTTTCTTCTTAATGTAGATTTGATTAGATTCTAAGTATAGTTTGTGTAATAGCGCCAAGAGCTGTAAAAAAACCTATTAAAATGAATGTTTTCAAATTATTTTTAAATATTCTAAATTAGTCTGAAAAGGCTGAAAACAATTGACAACACTAAAACTGTTTTCGACCATTATTAACGAGTTACAGACTGTGACATACCTCCATCACGTGCCTCTGAAGAGTGCTCTTGGTCTTACAGCTGTAGTTACAACTCGGATCTTCACATTCAAACTTAGTCTTCGGATCGTGCGTAGCCAGGTGCTTCTTGAGATCATATTTTGTTTTGCACCTAAAAAGTTATTTAAAAATATATTACTATTTCATTTTATTAATCTTGATTTCTTACTTCCAACAGAGTAGTAGCCTATACAAATCCATAGAGGCAGTACTGAAAAGGTTTGAAGTTCAAACAGATTCTTTCAAGTGGATAACTCTCTTAAAAGTCGTCAAGTAAGAGTAAAGCTCAGAAAGAAATCTGCCACAATTACGGCCTGGAAAGGGTGGCCCCAAGGAGGGATACTGTTTTCTCCTTTATGGACGATGATGTTGAATGATTTCTTGATTAAAGCAGAAAAAAGAGATAGAACTACAATGTTATGCTGAAGACCTATTGTTTATGGTCAGGAGAAGAAATAAAGGCATGTTGGAATGTCTCACTCAAGAAGCCCTTAACTTTATAAGCAACTGGTATCATGGGGAGGGATCGAGGATTAACCCATCAAAAACATGTATAACCTCACCTTCACTCAAAAAATGAAAATTCAACTAGCTCAATCTGTTCTGGAAGGCACTAGAATAAAATATTCTGAAGTAGTCAAGTACCTAGAGTAGTTCTAGAAAAAATACTCACATGGAATCATCATATTGAAAATACTATATCCAAAGCAACAAAGACTCTGGGTGCTTGCAAAAGACTCTTCTATATATAAAAATGAATGTTTGTCTGTATGTCCTTTATAAAATCGTAAACTATTTGACTGATCATTATGAAAATTTGCATGTACATGTATTTTTTCCACAGAGGTTTATATGCTATGCCCATTGATGTAACTCACCACCAGGCGGTGCCGTAAAAGCTAAAAGTATTCAAAGTGCCCGCACATTACAAACTGCAATTTCAAGACAGTTACGTATATTAAATAGCCAAACACTATTTGAAGGCGCTAAGTTATGATGTTTATTTGTCTTTAAAATACATTTCTGGTTGAACTTAAAGCTCACTCGTTAGACTACTTTATAATAAAGTACATGTATGTGTACAATGGCTACAAAAATACACTTTTGACAGATTTTCTTGTTCGTGGCAACAAGGTAAACCATACATCGGCATTGGAAATATAATTCACTTAAACTAGAAGTGCTCATATATGGGCGAATCTTATGAAAAGCGTGTGAAGCCGTGGGAAACAGCTAGTTGGATATAAATACGAACTACAACACAAGATGATTATATTGGATCTATGAAGCATAATAAAACCAAAGGCCACGTATACAGCCTTTGTGTGGTGGCCAAAAGTAGAACATCTGTTTTTATAGTGAAAGACATTAATAAAAATTTTTGGCTATGACCATAAAGAAACAAAAATAGCCCTCTCCCCAAACATCCCATTATACTGTGATGACACTTTCTACAATGTACATATTGATTACAATTCACGGAACATGAAGCGACAGACACTCACTCGTAACTGCACATAGAGCACTTGAAGGGTTTGGAGTCAAGGTGTTTGTAGCGTATGTGGGCGCTGAATGTGTGCCTCGACGTGCAGGTCATTTCACAGTAACAGCACTGGTAGAAGTTTACATGTCCACGCATGTGGTCCTTGAGTAATCGCAAATGTGGGAACTCTTTGTAACAGTGACTACATTGGCACTCCACTAGGACAAACCATTACATTTCTTTAACATGTTGAACCTTCAAACTACTATCAATATAATGCACAATTTAAATATAGGCAAGGTTTATACAATATAAATACTTATATTTTCATAATTTTAAAACATTTTACAGCGCCTAGTTTATATCAAAGAAAATCTGATTTAGTTCAGTTTGAGAAATTCTGTACACTCCCATCATACCATATCTGCAAATCTAATTGATGTGAGATACACTAGGTTAAGCAAGTCTCTACATATCTTTGTCTACATTGGTACAAATCTTTTCAATAAGTTACCTCATAATGCTAAAACAGTGTGCACTAAGAACCTTAAGAATGTTTTGGTTAAGTGGCTGAAAATGAAAGCTTTTTGTTCAGTCGAAGAGGTATACCTAAATGATTTCAATGATATTGAATTTCAATCTAATGTTATAGAAATTTTAAACTAGTTATAAGGATAATTTTAACTATTCTTAAGGAAATGTTAAACTAGTTATAAAGAAATTTTAATCTAGTTATAAGAAACTAGTTATAATGAAACAAGACAAATGATGTAGCCTAATTCTTGCCAATCCTGTGACATTCGTAATGCTTAATGTGGGACAACAATAAACACTCTTGATTCTTGAAATCCAACACGATATTTTACTTTCATATTATTCATACTGAAAATCGTACGCATCAAATATATATTTATATTTATTAAAACATAATAATTATTAATTTATTTAAAAACAAACACTTCAATAATAGTTAAGCTTTATTTCTTTGAAGCCTTTCATTTTTAGTTTGATTTAAGTTATTTGCGTCTGACAATGTTTTCAAACAAAACAAAAGGCTTTACGTGAATAAAATTTAATTATTTTTATAATTAAATGTAATTTATTAATAATATCCCATGACAAAGAGGCTTCTACAATGTAATAATTACCATCTTGTTTTTATCATTTTTGCACCTTCAAAGTTCAAAACAAAACAAAACTATAATTTTGTCCTCTAAATTAACGAATAAACTATTTTATTTTTGCAAAGCTAAGAAAAAGCTGAGTTATCACTCACAGTCACTGGATACTTGACGCATACAATGGTCATTCAGCTTGGTGTTGGTAGAGAACAGGTGGCCGCAGGTTGGGCAACCCACCACTCTCTCTTTGGTGTGTGTACGAACATGGTCAGACAAGCGTACGCGTGAAGGCATGTCCGTCGTCATGGTGCACCCTGAAACAACACGTAACATTGTTATTAGTCAGTCAGCTAAGAGTACTGGTCGAAACCATTCACAGTACAAGAACAGCACGGGGGTAACTATCACAACCAAATTTTTACACATCATTTCAACTACCAACACAAACCAGAATTAAATTTACACATGCAGCAATACAAAAACAGAAAGGATTATGGGGATCTAAATTGATCAAAGATCTAAGTGCAATTTGCACGGAATACAATGTAAACCACATATATAAATAATTCCCTTAAGTTAAAAGTTTATGTGAAAAAAACCAAAGAATATATACATCATAAATCTAAAAACAAAAAAATTCTTAACCAAGACAGATAAATGAAAATCCTACCAATTTGGATTTGACGTGCATGCCTCATAAAGCTATCAAGTGAACAAAAAAAGAAAATTACATAGCAACAACGGACAATGCCTATATAAATGACAAAATCTTAACATTCACTCCTGCTGTTCGGATCTGTATTCATCTTTTCTGGATGTACAACCATGTTTAAACTCATTAGCCCAATTGTAATCACAGGAGCACATGTGCCATTAACTTTGTCCAACTCAGCTGTGATTTCTTCTGTCGTCAACCGTTCAAATAAAAGTGTTTAATCACTGCTTGAAATTCACTTTTATGCGTTTTTATAGACAAAATTAAAGTTGAATCGACAACAACAAATTAAACTATGTGATGGATACAGCTAAAACTTTAACAGCTAATTAATTAAAAGTGCTACTTAATAGCAAAAGTTTTTTTCAATACTAACATTACCATCTCTTGGATTTTCGAAGTACTTATTGAACAACTCTTGTACATCAGCAGTGGTTAAGTGGTTGAAAAGAACCATTTTCTACTGTTAAAATAAAATCTTTTTTTTTTTAAGAGTTATATATTGCTCCATAAAATTATAATATTGTTAATAAAATATAAACCTGGATGTAATAAAGTACTTTCCTTGAATCACGTAAGATAATGAAAACTATTTTATCGAAAAAACATTGAAATCATTTGGAAATCCACAGAAAAATAACTACATCATAAACATTTACTATACTTTAATAATATATAGTTTCACTAATTTGTGTATGGTCTTATAAATGAAAAAATGTAAATCATTTAAATTTATAATCATTACACATCATCATTTTGAGAGTGACAATCAGAACCTAGCACTCTGAACTGTTACCTACCTGAAAAATGATACCTACAAAATACTAGCAAAAAGTTTATTAACTCATTCACTCCCATTGATAGCTTACACTAGTTGTCAATGTTGCTCAGCTTAAAATGAGATATTGTTAGTTAGTGTTAATCAATATATTTTTAGGATAATAAACATCCAATCTTTCATACAAAAGAGTCCTTTTAATCTCCACCATCAAAACGGACTTTGATGAATGTTTTCAATTTAATGCTGAGAAGCCTTCTCTGACACTTATCTTCCGGACCAACAGCGTAAAGTTGACTTCCGAACCACCAAAAATAGCCGGACAGGCGGGCTGCTTTGCAAGATCAGGATTGCTCGGCAGTCACCCATTTAAGCAGCAGCTTCACTAACGTCACTTCACTCGGTAACCCACTACAATGCGCTATTTGCAATAACCATAACAATATTTTTTAAATAACTACACTAAAGAATTACTGAAAGAAATGGAAAATGCCTTACCTTCCCATTTACACTTTATTTTCTTTTTCTTGGGGAAAATATCATAACAGGTCTCATTTATGTGTGTTTGTATATGGTAAAGGAACACTTGCACGTTATTGAATTCCTTATGACAATCTTCCCACTCGCACACCATCGGATCTATCTTTTCTGGTATCATATTTCTTGTCTCCTTACCGTATCTGCATTTCTGAAAGTAATATGATATATGTATTAAATTCATCCAAATATTAAAATACTTTAAATTTATTGTATATTGTAAAACATGATACTAGTCCATTGGCGTCACTGTTGTTTGAAACTGCAGAGCTCCTGCACCAATTTCTAATTTTTCGGTAAAAAAGCGTCTGCAAAGTGAAGTCCAAGAGCAGACAGGTAGTCGAATTGTTCTCCCAACAGAACAAGAAGTGGGAAACACCTATGAAGTTATGATGGGGCACAAAACTGTGTTGGTCTCTAAGAAGTACCCAGAAAGGTGCTTCTGGAAGGAGGCATCAGAGATGCAGAGGGTGTCTGCAGTTCAAGAGGTCCTTCACCGAGAGAGAGGAACTTTTGTGATGCTGTGAGGCAATGACGAAACCTGGGAATGGGTTACCTTAACGACAATCTAGTTTGCCTTAATGATACATTAATATCTTTTTATCATTTTTTTCAACAAAAGAAATGAATTTGTATTAGTATATAAAAATACATACTGTACAATCCATTTATCTTAATATACTCAAGTTAAAATAAATTATAAAATTTGTATACCTAATAAATTTTGTATTGGTCAAGTTGTTAAATTATATGACTTAATTATTTTTTTTCAACAAAAGAAATGAATTTGTATTAGTATATAAAAATACATACTGTACAATCCATTTATCTTAATATACTCAAGTTAAAATAAATTATAAAATTTGTATACCTAATAAATTTTGTATTGGTCAAGTTGTTAAATTATATGACTTAATTATCTAAAACAATCATTTAACTGATAAACTGAGAAATAAAAAACAAAATCAAATAAATAAACCATGAATGGTTCTGTTAGTTTTACAAATGAATGTTAACTGAAAGCTTACCGGAAGATTCCACTGTTGTTGCACTTTTTCGCCAATGATTTTCAACTTTGTATGGTAAGAATGGTAAGTAACATGGCGTTGAATCTCATTTACCCCTCCAGTTAGATAGGTGCACTCCGCCCACAGACACACGTACACTTCTGTAACACAAACACTCAATAACATCAAAATAAATGTTTTTAAACAATTAACAAATATTAAATATTCAAATGTAAGTTATGAAGTTTTAGGAGTATGTTACTTTTTTCACAAGTCTACAAAGGTTACACACATATCTTATAAAAAAGATCTTACATTTTGATTTTTTTTAATATTTGTTTACAAATTTTGAACAATTATCTGAAACCAAAAGAGGAAATCTTGCACAATTTCTTTTAAGGTAAAATAATTTTATTTTTTTCAATATAAATTAAAATATTATTTTATTTTGATTTCTTAGAACACTTTATCAGAAATAGAAAAATTGTGAAGATTTGTTATTTGACCATACGAGAAATTTGGCAATTTGTCAGAAAAATATGTTACATATAGTATGGAACAAAGCTGATACATTTTGAAGGATTTTATATATAAAACATATGAGCAAAAATACATATGAAATACAATTCACTGACTAACTAACCACTGTATCCTAACATTTATTTAAAAAATATATATACAAATTACTACCTTCTCCATTGCTCATAGTCTTTATCTCCAAGTCTGGTATGTGGTAACTAACGTGGACGTGAAACTTGGAATCGTCTTCGGTTTCATAAGTACAGTTCTTCCATTCACATTTAAAGTGCAAATCAAACAGGGTAAGGTTCTTCTTTCGTTTGGAACTCTGAATGGTACCTATGCAAGGAAAAAACAAAACGTAAACTTTTATGTCAGCAAACGTAAAACTTACAATTATTAAGGACGAAAATATTGTACTTTTAAAGTTATTTGTATCATTAAAGCAGTCATTTTTTAAATTCACACATGTACTTTTTAGTATATTTTTTATTTCAAATTTACAGGGTGTCCTATATAAAATCCTCAAAAATATTTTATTCTTGTAATTCTTGAGAAAATTTGCTGGATTAAAAATTTCCAAGTTAAAAAGTTTTAATGGCCACCATTTTTTAAATATTAAAGATAATATCATAGTATTTTTATAGTAACTGGCCTTGTTACCATATAATTGGAGCCGAATTGTGTATATTTTAATTAATTAGTAATTAAGATATTAATTCTTTTATAAAAACACATACAGACAGACAGATTGGAAACTAAGCATCATAGACCCATGTTCATATGGTGAAATGTGTTTGTCTTGACCTTAACAATAAAGTGGTATAGTTTTGTCCAGAGGGTTACAGGACACCCTGTATACATATATTTGTAGTATTAACAGCTGATTTAAATGTTTATAGATTGAAAAGTGCAAATTTAAGCTTAAACATTACTGTCATTTTAATATTTGTATAGGCAAATTATAAGAGGTAGTGTGTGGCGTTTGAGAGAACACGCAAGTTAATTGGTCACAAAACCCAAACCTTCACTTCTGACACGGGATAAAGATTAAAACTTGTGTCATAAATAGGAAATCATCTCAGTCTATAAATATTTCAATTCCAAAACATATTTATATTTCAATTCCAAAAACATATTTTAGTGTCTCAATGATGTTAATGTATGTATGTTGTACGTAATGTATAATGTACGTATGTTGTACGTAATGTATATAATGTACGTATGTTGTACGTAGTGTAATAATGTACGTATGTTGTACGTAATGTATAATGTACGTAATGTATAATGTACGTATGTTGTACGTAGTGTATAATGTACGTATGTTGTACGTAATGTATAATGTACATATGTTGTACGTAATGTATAATGTACATATGTTGTACGTAATGTATAATGTACATATGTTGTACGTAATGTATAATGTACGTACGTATGTTGTACGTAATTGTATAATGTACGTACGTTGTACATAATGTATAATGTACATATGTTATACGTAATGTATAATGTACGTATGTTGTACGTAATGTATAATGTACGTATGTAATGCGTGATGTTAAAAATACGATGATATGTTACATTAATTATTTATGATTCATAATCAATATGAAGTTTATGGTTTTCGAAAAATTTAAACTGTAGTCCCGTGTTAATACGGAGTCTCAGATGTGGGGCTTGGAGCTAACTAGAGTTCTCTCTTAAGAGTTTTATTTGCCTAAAAACATTGCATGAAATCCCGTACAGCATCAGTAACAAGTGCAATGTATACGAGCCAAAATTAAAGTTCACAAGATAAATTAATAAAAATCTAAAAACAACAAAATCTATAATATTATGTTTACTGAAGGTCTAAAAATTGTTAGACTAAGGCCCATCAATACTATATTCAGCTTTCTGTAATAATACTTTTCTATTGGATACTACCTTTAAATAAATTAGGAAAATTTATTATGAACTTTAATATTTGAATTAACTTGATTTTTAAAGAAAAATAGTATGTGGTAAGAGTAATTGAAAATACTCCTTCTTTCTGGTATTATGTAAGTGTGATGATGAAAATTATTATTTTACACACTTAATGGTTTGATCTGGACAGTGGTGATTCTAAATTTGATTGGGCAATTAAAATTAGAATCAGTAACAAAAAAATTGTCTCTGACTACAAAATTAATAATTACATTAAATTTTACTGATTAATGAAATAATTAAAATAGTCATGAGTAGACAGTTTAATTTCAAAAATAAAAATTATTGTTAGTATTGCTATTCAACACTTTCTGTTTGTGATTAAATAATATTCTAGAGGCAGCTGTGATGTTAAACTTTAAACACATTTATGAACCTATGATTAATCATGAAATCAATGTTGTTGAATTTTAATTTCTTTCTACATTTGCATTGTTAAATCAGAAAAAAATATAATGTTTTGTACTTTACTGTTTAAATTTTCAAAAAGTATACATACACCTTTCAAATATAGTAAACAGAAGAAAAAGTAATAAATATTTGGATGCGTACCAACCAAATCTTTAAATTTAAAAATCTCTATGATTCTACATCAAAAAGTAAAGACCGCTAAAATTATTTTGAAATTTAACATTATTATGAGATAAAACTCTTAATTACACATTTTCTTAATATGAAAAATAAAATGGTTACTTCTAATAATGCCATTAGAAGTAACAGATCATGAAAATCCTGTTAATTGCTAATATTACATTCACCTGATCTTTGAAAGGTGGAAAATACCATGCTTGCTCTGTAATAATTATTGAAGTACATTAAAGTTCACTTATAGATGGACGATAAAGTAATATTATTGAGTTAAGGTTTATCAATAAATTCTTAAACAAGAGACATTGTTTAATGTTTTATTGACAATGCACTCGATAATAAATGTTTTTCAATCTTGAAGATCATACAAAAAGAGTTTGGTTTAATCACATACTATTCTAAAATAATTAAAATTTTATTTACTCTATGTAATACCTAATACTTTAAGACAACTTATTCAATGATCAATTGATAGTTATTGGTGGTTTAATAAATAAGCGTACTGTTGGGTAGATTTATAGTTTTATGTTTTAGTACATTTCAAGTATGTTAACTATATTATTTTAACAATTATTTTTACGATTTTAACAATTTTAAAAGAAGTTTATTGCTGTCAATTCTTTAATGATAAATAAGTTTGTATACACTATCTTACCTATGGTCAACAAATTTCTTAACTGTTTTAAACAACTTTATTATTATTGTAGGTCTAGTAACTAAGGTACAAACCAAAAGTTCACAAATAAACATACCTTTGTTCAACCTTGATAAAATTGAATCATCCGAGTCACTGTCTAGACCGTTGTCATTATAGAAAAGTTTGTATACATTATCTTATCTTCAATGATCAACGAATTTCTTAACTGTCCTAAACAACTTTATTATTATTGTAGGTCTAGTAACTAAGGTACAAACCAAAAGTTCACAAATAAACATACCTTTGTTCAACCTTGATAAAATTGAATCATCCGAGTCACTATCGACACCATTGTCTTTTTCATCAACATGGTCATCTAAAAATATCATACAAAATTATGACAAATGTTTCATTTACATTGCTTACATGGTAATCATTTATTGACTGATGACTATCATACTTTCAGTATTATGTCACTTCCACATATACCACAAACAACAAAGAACCACTTGTAGTGTATTGGAAGCTGAGAGTAAAGAAACAATTTGGCAGGACTCCATAATTTATAATGAATATAGTAGACATTCACATTCACATCATTCAGTATAAGATCTCAACAGACAACAGGGTAGAAATGGTAACACACGCTGTGGATAATTAAGAACAATTTCATTCTTTTATTATATCTATTTCGTATGTATGTACAAAAGACAATTTTTAATGTTCAAAATTGTCTAATATAAAATCTTGACAGTGCAATTCCAGTAAAAGTTAACATATCCCAAAACCAGGAATTACATAAAAAGGCTCACTGGTTAGTAATGCATGCAAAGCAAATCACTGCTTGCTTAAAGATGATTTACCATGCCCGTGATTCATATGGAATAGGTATCTATGGAGAATATACAAACTAAAATTTAAACAAATCTCATATTTATTTTTTATACTTATAATTTATACAAAAAAAGTCTTATGCTGGAATAAAATTTCTAAAATCAGTTCAAAAAATAATAGCACAAATTGAAGATATCAAGAAATTTAAACTGAAATTAAAAGAGTATTTAATAAAAAATGTGTTTTATTCATTTCAAGAATTTTGCACAATGACAATATTATAAAACCTACATTACTTTAATTATTAAAATTAACTTAGTTATAGTTAATAATATAAACCAAAATATTTTGTCTTTGACTTTGTGTGAATATATGTTGAGTACCTGACTGATGAAAATTTAGTACATAGACTATTCTCATATTAGTGTAATAAAATTTGAAATACATGTAAAAATTAACTAACTGTAAGAATCCTGATCTGTATAAAAAAAGTCGTCTATAATGTTCCTGCAAGCCCTTTATCATTTACCGTTTAGCCTGTATATGAACACTACATTGCAGGTTAATCTAAAATATTAAAGCATCGTATGAAACAAAGTAATATCACACCACATGTGTTTATAAGTTATTGTAAAATATCATCTGATTAATGTTCATAATATACTCCGCTTACTAATTAATTTTGTTTTTTCTTTGCAACTTTGCACTTATGTACCCAGAGTCCCTTTTTTGACCAACATAAACTGAAATTTCCAATAGACCAATATATGACGTTTACAACACCAATGTAGAAAGAAGTAATAAAATACACTGAGTTGCAAAAAAAGTGGGACACTCCTATTTTCGTTTAATATCTTTTTTATTTTCTTAGTTTAACCAACTTGAACACAATATTACTCTCAAGAAAATTAACCTAAAACACAAAAAATCAAATCAGTTACTTAAAATTAAAATGTATTATGTTTTAATTTAAAAAAAGAAAAATAATGTTTTCATACCAACAAAAAATCACACAATTGAGTAAAAGTGTTCTTTTCAATGAGTTCTTTTAAAACACTTGGAGGGTTTTTATGTTTTCCATTTCAGAAAGTTCAGTACCTCGTATTTCCTCCTCGAGATCTGATGACAGCTTCCAGCCGCCTAGGCATGCTGTCAATCATGTTCTGTATGTTCTGTTGACCAATATTGTTCCATTCTGCCTGTACAGCCTGTCGAAGTTGATCCAAAGTTAGCAGCTCGCCACGTTGACTTCTAATTGCTCTCCCAATCTGGTCCCAGATATTTTCTATTGGATTTAGATCTGGGCTACGTGCTGGCCACTCTACCGTACTAATTTGGCACATCCTGAAGGTAGTCTTGCACCAACTCTAGCGGTATGGGGTCGAGCATTGTCATGCATGAAAACAAAATCTGGCCCAACAAATCCTGCATAAACTGTAACATGTTCTGCTAGAACCTCTTCGACATACCTCTGACCATTTAAAGTTCCTCTATCAAAAAACAACTAAGTCCGTTTCGAGCTTCCCTTGATATTCCGCCCCACACCATGATAGAGCCACCATATTGAAACTGTCCCTGGAGTGATGTTACATTGCGCATGTAGCTCACCTCACCTTCTCCACATCCTTTGCCGATCATCAGGTGATCTGAGAGAGAATCTGGACTCGTCAGAGAATAATACTCGACTCTACTGGTCAATAGTCCAGTTTAAGTGGTTTCTTGCAAATCGCAAACGAGCTTGCCGATGACGTGCGGTCAGTCTTGGGCCAGTGGCAGACCGACAAGCATTTAATTGTCTTTCCTGCAACCTTCTTCTTACAGTCCATCTGCTAATATTCACTTCCCCGAACCAAGTTGAAAAACCGATTTCGTAGACTCAATGAAACAAATAAACCGATCATCCCTAGCACTAGTTGCTCGGCTACGACCGCATCCGGGCCTTCTACCATAACTACCAGTTAACCTGAATCGAATAACAGCTCTATTTATGCTTGAACGTGAAAATCCTGTTATCTCAGCCACCTGACACACGCTATTGCTATTTTCAACTAATGCCACCCACTCTAGCCGCATTCACTGGTGAAAGAGGCATTTTAAAAAGTTAAAATGAACTGCAACTTAACAACTACAACTGTATTAAGTTACAATCAGAAACAGGAATGAGGATATGGTGGCCAACAGTGATGTACAAAGGTCAAGATTTGGCTTGATAAGAATAGGACCAAGTACATTATTACAATAACAGACATGCAGAATGAGACTAATGAACAGGTTTGTCAAATTTTTATAGAGCAATTAGCGGTTTTCACTTAGAACTGGAACTCATACACTATATTTATTTACTTAAACACGATTCATGCCCAACAAGTTGATTTAAGCTAAAGGCATTTAAGAAAAACAGTGCTTCCCATTTTTTTTTTGCACCTCAGTGTAGTTTCACTACAAATTTCAACTGTGGCCTTTGAAAAGCTACTGGCAGAGAGTGACCTTTCTAGATGACCTTGTTCAACAGTTATCGTGTCTACAGACACACAAATATCGGATTCAGTTCATCAGAAACTGGTGGTAGAGGCTTCGCTGTACGCTTAGCTAATAAGTATACTAAAATCATAAACTAAACTACCTCTATCGGTCATATTAAATAACTGTCTCACCTGTCCGGTGGATATCACTGATCTCTAATTCCTTACTTTCATTATCAACAGCACATTGTTCATAGTCTTCTTTAACTTCTAAGGCAGGTGATGTCTTTTCTGAAATCAAAATTAAGTACATACAACATCTGGAGGGTTAAGTTGTAAAAATGTAATATGTACTTGTAACTATGGAAAGGCCCATAGTTTTGGTATGTGTTGAATTTAAATCATAGATACATCCAATGGTACAATGGTACATACCGACCACACCCAGTATGAAGAACACAAAAATATAAATTTATAGAAACAAACATGATAGAAAGAAAAAACAACTCTTTAATTACAAAATTACAAACTTACAACGATTATCAATGGGGTCAGATTCTGTTATATGCCCCCAACGCTTAAACCGTTTTCAATGAACTTAGAACGTTATAAAACGATGTAGTTGAGTAACAGAACAAACATTCCATCAATCAACAAGCATTTCCAGGTATTGTGATCGGTATTGTTGTCGCTGTTATCTTATCTTTCTCGAGAATCCCGATTACGGCAGGCCGCGCGGCATCACATGATTATTTAAGTTTTTTGCACGGTACATAATTGCCTTTCCATTACAATTCAATTTATATTTCTGATCAGCCCCTCTAGAATTTGATATTTTACTGATAGGTACTATCTCGAGGGATGTTTTTCTTTCGTTGACATCAGCGCGGGCTTCGGCAGCACCTTCGGCCGGAGGCACTCACATTTTGGGCGGCGGAGTGTGATCAAGAATAAAAACAAGTTTTGTGTGTTTTTTTTCAATAAAGAGTTTAGTTTTTGTTTGGTAATGTTTGATTTTGTTGAATTTTTGTGTTTGGAGAAATGTAGGGGTTAAACACGGAAGTACAACAAAGCGACGCACCAGCTGAACGGGCGGCGAGACTCTGCAATCACGTTATCTACTAGACCGCTCGACTTGGACCTGTATCTGAGGATGGGGAGGGTCTGAGTTTGCGATAAGACAATTCCTGTTTTATATTGACGAAATATTGTTCTACACTAATCTAGTAATCAGTAGAAGCAAAATGTCAAATAACGATTCATGTCTGGGTGTGGTCGGTATAATCCCAAAGTGCCCATCCAATACATAATAATCGTATCAAAAAGTTAAATTTACTTGATGTTTGTAAAAATAATAAATTTGAAAAAGTAATAAGATAGTTTTGTTTTTTTATTATTCGTACTGGGTTACGGTATAAATAGAGTATCTAGGCTAGTCTTTTGACATTGTAATAGATTGCTAAGATTATTGGTATAGTACCACTAATTTGGGTTGAAAAATAATTCAATAACAATATTATAAATATGATCATATGTTAGTTTGGTTATTTAAACACAATATGTGACAGAAACGGCCAAATACAAAATAATTAATTTAATCGAAAAAATTAAGGGCTCTGTGGTGTAATGGTATCACATTGACCCGGCAAGTGAGAGATCCGGGTTCGAGTCCCGGGGGAGCAAGTACTTTTTGTGAATTAATGTTTATTGAAATTAAATTCGGCTATTGCCGTTTATACAAATTTAATTAATGTAAATATTATTATTATAAATATTTACCAAGACTTCATGTGGAACCATAGTAAAATAAATATATAATGTAATACTACCACACTTATCCAGAAGTTGCAATTTAGTAACAGTTCTAGAATCAAATTACTTCAAGCCGACTTAGTTTTGTAGCATGTAGTTTGAGGCTATTATAACAACAGAATGTTTAGCAAAGTATAACACCAATACAGCTTGAAAATGGTGTGGATAAGAACGGATATTGATTGGTATAAACTCTTTTCCCGTAGTCGACAGGATAACACTTCAGAACTCAACTCATATTGGAGAAGGGTGGGAGAGCATATTTGCGCAGATACAGGTGCTAAAATAAACACTTACCAGAGTTTGAGCTGTAACTAGACAACTTTGTGTCTTCATCTCCGCTTAGGTCTGGTGAACAGTTGCCAAGAACAAGTTTTTGACTCTTGCTCAACATCTTTCCTGAAAGAAATATTTAAATATATGTTTACCTTCTTGTATTAGTTTTAAATATTTATTATTACTGATATATGACAGAGCAGATAGAGTTAGTAACTTTCCTGCAAGTAGGCTAAGTTATTTCAACAGACATTTTTGGAGTTGAAAATTTTTAATTCTCTTATGAATTGCGTTCTGTAGTTTTCAAATTACTAACTACAACAAGTTAAATTGCATTTTTTACCACATAACATAGCACAAGCTTAAATAAGTCATAAGTCATGTATTAGTATGTTTTACACTAATACAAATTATACTAAAAATAAGTGCCTTGTTTATTATTATTAAAAATAATTTGTAAGTTTATACTATGACTTACTATGTAAGTTTAAACAATTTTTGTTTTACGTAGGGGAATTTTTTGCACAAGAGTGTGGGACTCGCTCCGTTCAACACAAGGAATACCCACTAATCCGCAGGGATCCATGCCGGGAACATTTATCAGGATTACTTCTTGCCTGGACGCTTGTCTTGCACCCTAACAGAACTGTGCTACCCATCCGCAAGCTTAATGGTCAGTCAGACAAACCTCTTCTCGTTTCAAGAGAAGGACAACGTGGACGAACACAGAAGCGGCATTCAACGTGTCCTCTCTTCGCAGCATTATCCCCACTACAGTTTCTGCAGACACATCACCGATAGTGAAGACAAGCGTTTTCTTGTGCTCTGTGAAATGCCCGCATCAAAGAACGAATTATGAGCGTCATCATTGTTCTCCGGGAAGTATGCACACCAAAAGAACCCGACCTAAACCCCATCCGGTGAATGTACTTTCTAAAGGACTGACGCAGGTAGAAGTTAATTACTCCATGGGCGCAATTCATTCAGCCATACAGGTTTCAGATGATGTGAAAGGTCCAACGACCATCGATACCCTCATCTCACCTATGCTGCCAAACTTGAATGTTTCTCTCCTCGCTATACCTGACATTTCTTTTCGCCCCTGCTCGGAGACAAGGTGAAAGATCGTCTGTCTCTCAATGGCGAACAGGTTGAGGAAAATGACTTCGGCCACAACTATGACTGCCGCACCCGACACCAGGTGGTATGCACAGGTGACCTTATACCTATTGGTCCTCATGACACCTGCCTACACTTATGCTCCATACAGAAGTGTGGCGTTTTCAGTATATTGCTTGTTCGAGGGCTGCCTACATTACCATCAACATGCTGAGTGACATTATAACCCTTGCTGCCTCATCACACCATCTGGATGCGTTCTCAGTACTGCAAGCATTAATTGAGCATCACACCCAGATACCTCGCTGCAGTCCTTGTCTGAACCTCGACGGCACCCACAGTCATGGGAATCACAGTGGGTATTCTCCGTCTGGTGAGCATGACGATCTTGGCCCTGACGACTGCCAGCTCGAATCCATGGCTTCTCATCCAAGAGGTGACCCGAATCTTCAATTAAATATTCACTAGCTAAATAATGTTAATTTCACTTAACATCATCAACGTAAGCAACTAGGATTTATAATTTCGTGTAGCCCGTAATAAAATCCTTGAAATTTGGGGAGGACTAAGTGAGAGTTCTGTTATTGGGAATCAGCAGTCTTCTTTAATCTTCCCATCGACCTTACACAATTTCATTGGTCACAACGTCGATGTCGTTTGTCATCATGCACATTAGTTTGGCCATTTTAATCCTAATGCACCCCTGACGCACTCTACCTTCAGTAATCATATCGTTCCCATAAACTACGGGTTGCACAATACGATTTGTCTATTTGTCTAGAAAATGCAGTCGCTCTCTTGATACTATGTCTCTCGCCCTGAATTATTCTTTAAGTGCAAGAGTCATCTTGCAAGACTTTCCATAAATAATATAATTTGTATTTATCAAGCTGATCTGTAACTGCGTTAAATGAAAAGACCAAAATATGTTGTACTCAATATCTATGAAATTAAAATATAGGATATCTAAATTTTAAATTTAGGCCGGAGTTGCCTATCATAATTACAATGTCATGAAGTCCAATTGAACAAAAATATGTATTGTTTTTAGGGGTGGAAATCACAAATAAAAATGCGTTTTACTACTGGAAATGGAAATGTCATTTTTAGGCTTTTATTTGTGTATTGTGCTTCTTGTTGAAAAAAATAGGTTTTCAGCCTATTGCAGCACCATCAACTACCATGTTTAATAGTGCCTTTTGGAAAAACATGGTGTCTAGTATTCAACTAGCCTACTGTGTGTTAGCCTAACTCTAACTGTCATTTAGTTTGGTAAATGATGTGTGTTCCTGTATGGATTTCATAAGTGACTTCAGTTATCAGGTTTCTAAGCAGATTATAAGTAGGCTTGTGGTGATTACGATTAGATTGTGGTGGTAGCCACTTAATATACTGCAGCCCTTACTTGTTTTGTTCAGAACAAATGCAAATGTTAATAAAATCAAAACTCCTACTTTAACCCTCCAACTGGCAGTCATTTTTTCCTGTAGTGGCGGCATGTTTTCGAGCCTCGTGCAAGGGTTTTTTTAAAAATTTATAAAAAATATAAATTAAAAGTAATATATATATAGAAGTATATATTTTTGTGTTCAGAATTAAACATATAATAATATTAGTATTTAAATTTGGCCTTAAGAAAATGTTTACTAAAAATTTTTTTCTATGAAATTCAAAATTTACATTTTTTTTTTTTTTATTTGGGGGGGACCATACCTAGCAAACCAAGTTATAGTAAGAAAACTATAAAAGTGAGAGTACCATTGTGTGTCAAATTTATTCTAGTTTCAGAAACACATAAGCATTATACAAATTTATGAAACTATAATAACACTATATAACAAAAAGCAGCGATGCGCATAAATTGTGAAAATAGGGTGTATATGTAAGAGTTTGCTAATAAAAGTTTTACTAATACAGTTTTACTTCTATACATGTTATATTGCATATTTTATTACTCAGAATGAAGTAAACTATACAGCAGTAGTAAAATAAATTCCATAACTTTTTTTTGAAGAGTCGAAAAAAGTTTCATTTTGTCATTACTCAAAAATTTTGCGAAAAAATTTTCGAGAAATTTATTTATTCTAAAATATATTTATTTGCACTACTGCAATATTTAACAATTCACCACACACTAAACACAACACTAAAAACACAAATAAACCTACTAAAACTTACTAATAAACACGACTCGTCACATCAACAACTCAGACGGCATCGACAACATGGCGGTCACATCTTTTACGTTCCAAACTACAAACTTGGTACGTTGCAACTACAATATAAAGAGGAATAAAACTATAGTATTCCTTAGGCTTTTTTTCCCCCGAATCCAATGGTGCATGAATCGAATCGATACGTTGCCGGAATATACTGTTATGAGTGATTATGCAAGGGAATGTTTGTTTATCAAAATTTTGACGAACAACAATCCGCTAAGGGTTATGTTTATCAAAATTTTGATAAACAACAGTTGGAGGGTTAAAACTATGGCCAATAATTCCATAGCCTATTTATCAAAAAGAACACATAGTAAAGACCATGATTAAAATCAAAATATACAATTAATTTTAGTTAGAATTTTTATCACAGTTGGCTGGACTAATAAATTAACATACAATTAACATGAAATACACATTATACAACTATAGTGACTGATGACTGGACGAAACCGAAACCTACCTTTCAAACGATCAGCATAAAATTAGAATGCTATTTTCCAAACGTCCAACTCTTTTAAATTGAAATCATCATAATATCAATCACTTATATTTGCTAAATAAATACTTAATTACAAGTAACGTAAGAACTCTTAAATAAATAATATTATACACTACAACCTAATCACAACCACTTCCACACTCCACAGTATCAAACTGTTTGGAGGTTGTTTACTAAACTGAACTGTAACTGTTAGACATCAACGTCCAACGGTCTACTACTAACACCAAGCGGATTTTAACAACCGCGCTTTTTCAAAAAAAGTTTGTTACTGCGACAGGTATGATTCTAATTTACAATGTTATCCTTGTCTTCAATGTCAAAACAAAATATATTCCATAGTATTCAAATTATGCAGTATTAATGAAAATATATGCAGAAATAGTTTTTAATTGTGTTTTTGGGAAGACAACATTTAGGATGAACTTAACAGACATGACATCGAGTTTAAAACAAAATAGTTTGAAAAATTAAAGAATTTCAGACATTTTCCATCGTTATACGTTAAAAAATTTATAACACTGCGTTTCAAGGATTAAAATCTATCCTCTTCTTCATGGGAGAAGACATTAAGTACATGAACAAGTACTTAAAAGATACAACTTTCGAACTAAGCATAATTTTATCTTAAATACAGTAGGAGTAACGTTGTCTTCCTGGTTCAAATATATCTCAGTTTTCTGCTGTCGTGCCAGTGGGATAGATGGTTTCGTCATACTCTCAAAATCCGACTTGATATAGATGTAATTATTATTATTTTTTTACTTTTCTTATGAAAACATGTGTCAACAGGATGCATTGAGTTTTAATATGAGAATTTTATTCTAATCTTTGCTGTTTACAAACCTTCTGGCCATGGATCTAGCGATTTTCTTCTCATTATTTAATGTCTAAACTTCATCTAATTTATAAATCCTATTAAGGTTGTTCTTCGAGATTTCAAAATAGTCATTTATTTGAAATGCTTTGAAGTGCGTGCTATAGGTCTAAAAAGTGCGAATTTTGTTCAAACTCAGTAGGGACACACCAGAGTGCCTCACACAGAGTTATTCAATATATAATGAGTAATGAATGACATTTGTTGAATAACCGGGTGCTCGGCGGGAAAATCGTGTCGGCGTGGTCGCGTAGCGACGACCACTTTAGATACCACGGGGCGGCGAGCCGGTTGGCAATGAGTTGTTCCAGATGGTCTTCTGTTTTCTGACTACCACGGAGTATTGTATGACGTTTATGATACTGCAGCCGAAATTGTGTATCCGAGTATTAGCAGTGACAGCCAGCTGACCTACTCCAGTTCTACTAACGCCACCAACACCAGTATAAGCACTCACTAGGTGCGGGAGAAGTCCAATCAGGTCACGACCGTGACAGTAGATGTTGGAAAGCAGGGTAAGCGAGATCCATGTCGATTCATGCTGAAATCTGAAGGGATGATTTAGTTTCTCCTTGAAAATTTCTTGGCTTGAAGCGGCACTTCATTCGTCATTCGATTGGTGTTAAGATTTGCTAAAACCCATCTGGATGTCCCCATAGAAGAACTAAATCTTCAATATTTTGCTTTGCGACGTGATGTGGTGAACATACATGGAGGGTTATAAATCTCAACTATGCCGAATCTTAAGATTTAACCGTCTCATGCTCACAGTAGATTAATCTGCTTGATTTATTTCATTATTTTTATATACGACACGTTTTCTTTCATCTTTAGGTTATTTTGCACTTTATTTGCATATTTAACCCCTAAAACCAACTTTTTATTAATTTACTTGTACTTTTTAATACCGTAGACCACTATTTTTGGATGAGTTTTTCTTATCGGGAACATAAAAAATTACATTATTAGAAAGAACAGACTTTATTTCACTTATTAAGAAAACTACATGTCATTATGACGATCTGTTCTTGTTTCAACCTCACAAAAGGAAGCAATATCTGCAAGAAGAAGCCACTCTGTGTTTATCTTTTACTTGTTACTGCGCGACATAAGTAGGTTTAGATTAGGTTATCATAAATATGTTACCAGTAGTACAAAAGTTAAACAAAGTTTAATTTTAAAGATTAAGTTTAAAATTTGCTACCTTTACGTGCGCTCACGTGATCTGAGGTTGTTCTTCCTTCGCCTGAAAAGCCTTCGGCGTCACCCCGCACTTCTGGCGAAGGAAAGAAGAAAACAACCCTCGAGATAGTACCTAAATTCAAGCTCAGATCACTCGAGCACTCGTTAACTTTGTATGCTTATAATACGGATGTACCTTTGTATTTACTTACTTACACAGTAATAGCAACTAGTAGATAGGGACAGAGTTGCCTCCTTCTTGCCCACATTGTTTCTTATTGGGCTGTAAACAAGCACCGATCGTCACAATGACATGTAATTTTCCCAGCCAATCAAATAAAATTTGTTATTTCTAATAATGTTGCGTTTTAGGTTTCCGATAAGATAACTCCTCTAAGAAAAGTGGCCTCCGTATAATTCAAAGTTCTAATTCACTGTAGTCTTTTAACACAATTTCTACCACCTCATTCAAAACATTTTATAACAACTTGAATCCTTCAAGGTGTGTGTTGCTATGAAATCTTATACATTTACTTTCGGCATGATTAAATTAACAAAAATTTGTTCTTTAACGTTTTAATCCAAATTACAATATTTAGATATTCATTGCAGTGTTGTGTATGGACTTGGTTATACTTTTTCTATGCCTCCATTAATGTGAGGTTTATAAATATAAGCTTTATTAGTACAATATAGTATTATAAAAAATATAATAGATAATTATTAGAATGGGTTACTATATAAAAGTAACATGGTTGGACTCCAAACCCATACATGAACAATAGAAACCTGACTGGTACGTTGTTTTACTTTTATTTTAAATGCTAATTAATTATTTGCCTAATATACAAGTATTTATTCGTTTATTTCTTCCAACGGTCAAAGCCATTTTACATTGATCAAAATCAACAGATTAGATAACACAAAACATAGCGTAACGACAATAATAACAAGAACCACCACAGATTGTGAATAAAATATATACACAATGGAATAATTTAACAAAACAATAACAAAACAAACCTGTAGATGATTGGAAAATGATGCTGTGATGTAGTTGTGAAAAACTGGGAGATTTGTAGAGGGCCGACCGGCCCGGCATAAACAAAGGTGCTCTTCCACAATAAAATTTTTCATGGCAAAGTGGCGTGTTTCATGGCAAAAACACTACTACAATACTAAAATTTTAGAAAAACTAGAGTTAAAAATCAAATTTCTGATGGTTACCATCTAAGGACTAGTCATAGAGTAATAAACCTAAAACGTTATTGCCGGGGTAGTGTCTGTCCTTAGGGCTGTCTTTGGCGATACATCTTCTTTTCACGTCGACGTTGTTCATGTCGTCGGCCTGTTGGTTGTATTGTTTTCAATCATTTCAATCCAGTTCCTGTTGGTTGGTTTGTTTGGGATTGGGTTGAATAGAGTGAAGTGAAATTGTGGAAATCGGATTGTTGTGTTAAATACTATAAGAAACTGATGTGTCTTAGCGTTAAGAATTTCGGGACGAATTAAGTAAGATAGACAATCAACATTTAAAATGATGCCGGAACAGAAGTGATCAACTTATTTTCAATTTGATTCAATCGTAGGCTTATAGGCTATTTCATTGCCGATTTTTAACCGGTTCAACAATGGGTGTTCCAGCCTTTTTCAGGTGGCTAAGCAGAAAATACCCATCAGTTATAGTCAACTGCATTGAGGAGAAGGTAATGAGTGACTTGATATAAATTTAATATCTGAAATATCATATTTGACACTAAGTAGATTTTGTGTATGATCAGAATAAATGAGGTTAGGCTAGGCTAGTTTCTGGATTACATGCTGGGATATACATAAGGAGAGAGTTAAGCCTATGTAGGCTAGGGAAGGGAATTCCTCTCCTTCAACATTAGCCTTCTGCAAGCTGGAATAAGATTCTTGCCCACCTGACTTTTGACTGCAGTTCTATGTTAAGCCACCAAAAGGCTGCAGTATAATAAGCGACCACCACCACGATTGAATCGGGGTACTGTATTATCAATTAGAAGTACCAAAACTATTGAATACAAAAACTTTTAAATTATAGGCCTAGTTATTTACAATTAATTCATGCCTGCTCTTTTAATGCATTGAATAACAATATTGCTCTAAATTAATTGAAACGAAGTAAAATAATTTGTATGTGTGGCCGCAAGTACAATTTCAATGTACATGTAATTTGTCACAAGCTGTTAGACACATTTATCCTTCAAAATAGTAAAAGTAACTAATTGATTTACTGTTTTGTTTGTGTCATAACATGCCACCTACATTTTTGAAGTACAAGATCTTTACATTTTTAGACATAAAAACAGCTAAACTATACTGTTGTCTGAAATACCTACAATGGAATTCAGTTTGACATTTTGGTTTCGGTAGTTTAGATAGTCATCAATATTATACAGTTTACCAAAACAATCAATGCTATTGGCTATTGAATCGAAAACAAATCTATAGATATTTAGAGTTCTATAAAAGCTATAACATCATGGATTTAATCATATTATATTCATAACAATCGAGTATGTTATATTTGCAAATTTTGTTATTTTAATGTTGAATTGAATTACCATAATAGCTATTTATAACGAAAACTTTATCATTTATAATTATTTGTGAACTCATAATGTTATCAAATCATCTTTGTTTTATTTCTATTTTATAGAACACACAACTCGATGGAACTTTTATACCAGTTGACTCTTCTCAACCGAATCCAAATGGAGTGGAATTTGACAATCTATATTTGGACATGAATGGAATAATCCATCCTTGCACTCATCCGGAAGATAAGTAAGTGGACCATTACTTTGTAGCATTATCAAGTTGTAAAGCTATTTACTTTGACAGGAGGATTTTATATATTTTTAATTGGGTATTACCAATTTGTTTGAATTGGTAATAATCTGTTTCTATGGACTCTTGGTCAATGCCCCAATGGTCAAGGACTCATGCCCCAGCTGTGTTATTGTCTGTGGAGCTTTAACCATGCAAAGAGTGTATCCAAGAGGAATAGAATACATGTTATTTCTTTGAATCCAAAAAGAGGATCCAGGTTGTCCTTGTGGATGCATAAATATTATGTCATAGGCCTAGTCTTCAGTCGTTGACTTCTCTAAACATTCCTATCCATCAGTTTGCCTTGTAAATACATAGCTATTTACTCGTGTTAACTCGATCTTTGATTTTTCCACTAATAAAGTTTTACTTTAAATATACATCAGTGTCTGCATTTGTTTTTTTAGCTCCTATTTCAAAGACTAAGAGGTAATAACTGAGTTATTTCTATCATTTACTATACAATAGGTTAATATTGATTTTTACAAGAAGTTAATATGCCTAATACAATTACCATATGCAAAATTAATACTTATGGACACAGCTACAGGAATGTAGCTTTGTGGGTGAGACAGGCCAATTTGTCGAACTCACACTAAGTGAGGTGTTTAACTCAGCCAGGTTTTTGTTTTTTTTGTTTTTTTTTTTTTTATTTTGTAACACATAATTTGTATAAAACAATCTGAAATGTTAAGTTATACTAGTTACTTTTTCAAAATGTTCTATGGTTTCAGATGTTCAAGCTTTGTGTGGCTGTTATTGTAGGGGATATTATAACCTTAACTTTGTTATTACATGTAAATAACATTGTATTATATTGATGTATTTATTTATTTATTTATTTATTTATTTATTTATTACATTAAGAGTATTGTTGGATTGTCTCGTTTTACGTTATAGTACTTACGCATATAGTTTTAGGCAGAATTTAAGGAATAAAAACTCATTTTATTTGTGAATATTGTTTAATCATGACTGGCAGGGAAATGACTGGAAGTAGGGATGTACTTTGTATATTAGAGATTATTAAAGAGAGTGACTTTTTTATAAAAAATGTAATTTCCTTAAGTAATATTTTACTAGGAAACATAATGTTTTGAAATTTTCTCCCTTTTAGGAAAAGAGCTACTTGTTCTCAGATTCAATCCATTCATTGCTTTTTTTTGTTTGTTGTCTCAAGAGTTCCTGTTTTCTATTGTGCTGTCCATTTTCCTCTTTGCTTTTTTGGCTTTCAAGTATAAAATTGTATGATCTGCTACAAAAAATAGTCACTTTGTGCAATATAATTTGAATAATGACTTGGACAGTTTCTAACAAATATTATTTTTCAGACCAGCTCCAAAAAATGAAGATGAAATGATGGTCGCTATTTTTGAGTGTATTGACCGACTTTTCCGTATTGTTCGGCCCAGAAAATTATTGTACATGGCGATTGATGGGGTGGTAAGTATTATATCTATTTAGCTAAGCATAGAGCATGCAAAAATATGCAACTCTTTCTCTTTTTCAGCAATAACTAGAAAATACATTAGTTAGAGCTATTTTACATTGAAAAAAATAATAATATATTAAATTAAATTACAACCTCTCCCTCTCACTCCCTCCCTCTCTCTCCCTCTATATCCCACTCCTACTCCCTCCCTCCGTCTCCCAGCCAAGGTCACCTTTACTCCCAATCAATAAAGGTGTACCACAAGGCTCAGGATTAGGACCAACACTTTTCATCCTACTGACCAACGATCTGCCAATATATCTTCAAAAATGTGGGCAAGGAATGATATAAATGGATGACACTGTACTCCTAGTTACTGACAAACAGAAAAAAAGATTAGAAATTTCATCCACATAATAATACTTACAACATGCTCCATCCTCTTAGCATTCATGTTGAGTCTGGATGACCGAGTTCCAAGACTTCATATCATGATCTTGTATCCCAGACCTCACTATCCATATCATTGTGTTAGAGCTCCTCCTATTGTCTTGCTTGTCTGGTCTTTGCTCTCTTTATTTATTTACTAGAATTTTTTTTCTCCTGGTCAGGATCCTACACTGGCGCAGACATCTTCAGTGCAGGCTGATACTCTTATCAATCCCCAGTATCACTGCTTTTATTACTTGTGGTTTTGACTTCTTAACATTGGAGGCATCGCAAGCACATCATATAAAACCTATGGTTGTCTCCTTCATTTTCAATTGTACCTGCTCTGTCCAGTACCGCAATCTTACCTGACTCAAGTAGCTACAAGAGCATTCAGTTTTTTTAAAAAGTTTCCAATCAGCAGAAGATGAACTTGTAAAACCTGAATGTTCAATATGCACCGATTGAACTACAAGCTGAAAGTAATACGACTGTTCAAGACCAGAATAGTGTCACTTATCTGGGATTTCTGGTGATACAGCTTCTTGGAAAGTGGAAACATTCACATTGTTCATCACAGAAAATCTATACTTGCTGCCATCTCAAGAATGTATCAACCTCTGGTGTGTGTGTTTGTATGTGCGCGTGCGTGAGTGCACACACATGCGTGTGAGTGAGTGAGGCAAGTCTTACTCTAAAGCACACAAAAGCTCATGGTGCGCATGTGGTTGCGTTGTGGCTTATATTAAAGTCACTGGCAACCACAACTTTATCATCAAACATACTTCTTAAGGTGTCCTCAAAATTATCAATCAGTGTGTGGAAGTTTTGAACATTTCAGTTAAAAATGAAGAAGCATCTCGCAAAGTTTTTTTTTTCCCCCCCCCCTTGGGGCGGCCTACTGCCATGCACTTAAGCCTCAAGGGCTTTTTGCACACCCCGGAAACACACCATGAGGCCCACCAGTCTACAACTTCAGCAGTTCAACAAACCGCCGAAAACAACCTATCAAGTCCTCCTGGCAAAATTCACCACCCCTGTCCAAACTACCAAAGATGGCATACCGCTCTCTTGCTATTGCAGGGCAATCAAAGAGCAGGTGCTCAGCAGTCTCCTCCTGCTCATTTTTTTTTTTTTTTTTTTTTTTTTTTTTTCTTCCTTGGGGCGGCCTACTGCCATGCACTTAAGCCTCAAGGGCCTTTTGCGCACCCCGAAAAACACCATGAGGACTACCAGTCTACAACTTCAGCAGTTCAACAAACCGCCGAAAACAACCTATCAAGTCCTCCTGGGAAAACTCGCCACCCCTGTTCAAGCTACCAAAGATGGCATACCGCTCTCTTGCTATTGCTGGGCAATCAAAGAGCAGGTGCTCAGCAGTCCCTCCTCCTGCTCATTACACCTTCCACAGAGCGGATCCTCCTCCTGAAGGATACCAACTCTGTGTAGATGCTTCTTCAGGTGACCATGCCCCGTAATGAGACCAATGACCTTGGAAGACATTGATCTGTTTTAATGAGAGAAGGTCCGAGGCCACCTTGGAGGAAGGTGACTGTAATACCATTCTACTCACTCTCAAACCCGGATGCAACCTCCACCTTCTCCCATGCTCCGCGCGAATCCATTTCGAGACAACCCTAGAGGATTCACACCTTGGAACACCGCAGAATGGTTGAGGGCCCGTCATAATTGTTGCTGAGCCCTGGTTGGCCAGGGCATCAGCTCTTTCGTTCCCAGAAATCCCCTTATGACCAGGAACCCAACAAACGGTTACATTGTTGATTCTGGCAAGGGAGGAAACGGTCTGATAGCAATCCCAAACCAGTTTGGATTTGATTGCGCAAGAATCCAGCGCCATCAGCGCTGCCTGACTGTCCGTGAAAATGTTAATCGTCTTGCCCCTATATCGCAGACGAAGATTCTCACGAGCACATTCCATAATGGCTGCGACCTCCGCTTGAAAGACTGTCGGATACGGACCCATAGGAACCACCAGCTCCCTACATGGTCTCACTCCCAGAATTCCAGCACCTGTGCCGCTTTTTGTTTTAGAGCCGTCTGTGTACCATTCGAGCTCCGCTGGTGGAAGAGGTTGCTTCCCCTCTGACCAATCATCCCTTGAGGGCAAAATAATCCTAAAGGGTTTGTCAAAGGAAAACTTTTGTGGCATCTGATCAGAGATCATATGCAAAACATCCTCCTGTATCAGAGTGCTAATTCTGCAGTGCCCACCGCTGCAGCCCGACCAGAATCCCGTCTGCTGCAGACAGTAGGCACTCTTCCTGGCCATAGCTCGAATGACAATGTCCAGGGGGGCGAGATTAAGACAACAGTCCAGAGCCGCGCCTGGCGCACTAGGAAAGGCCCCTGTGATAGCGAGGCAGGCCATCCTTGGATACCTGCCAAACGTGCTACCACCGTTTTGGCTTCCATTTTTGGCCACCATACGACAGCTCCGTACATTAGTGCAGGTCTGACCACGGAAACATAAAGCCAGTACAAGAGCCTCGGCTTCAGTCCCCAGGGCCCACCTATCACACGTCTACATTGCATTAGAGACCACTTACCCCTGGCAATGACCCTTTCTAGATGAGGTCCCCAGTTTAGAACCCTATCTAGGATCACGCCCAGGTACTTGACCTCAGGCTTCAGCTCAACGGGTGAGCCTTTAAATAGAAAAGGACCAATGCCCTCCATCTGTCGCCCTCCTGGTAAAGGCAACCACGGCAGCCTTGGTGGGGTTGACGGTGAGGCCAACCTTATCACACCAGTTTCCCACCATGTTCAGAGCAGCATTGGTCAATTCCGTGATTGTTGTGTTGAACTTGCCACTCACAAGAATCACAATATCATCTGCGTACCCTTGTGCAAAGACACCGCTGCTATTCAAAGAATTCAGCAGGTCATCCACAACCAGGTTCCACAGAAGAGGAGAGAGAACGCCGCCCTGCGGACAGCCCCTCGTAGCCTTTGCACTAACACTTGCTCCCATGAGGGTTGAAACAACAACCCTGTCCGTGAGCAAGGCCCCTATCCAGTCACACACCTGACCATCAACGCCACGTCCCGAGACCGCATTGATAATCGCCTGACTGGCTGTATTATCAAAGGCACCTTCAATGTCTAAAAAGACTCCTATGGCTACCTCTTTTGCCGCCAGCGTCTTCTCAATCCTGCATACCAATTGATGCAGGGCCGAGTCGCATGACTTTCCTGGAGTGTAGGCATGCTGGTTAGGATGCAAAGGTCGCTCCAGAAGAGCTCCCTCCCAAACAAACCTGGCAACCATTTTCTCCATGGTTTTGAGAAGGAAGGAGGACAGGCATATTGGCCTGAAAGACTTCGGCCGATCCATGCCCGCCCTCCCCTGCTTCGGTATGAACACCACTCTGGACACTCTCCAGGGTAGTGGGATGTACCTGAGAGCCACGGAGGCTCTGAACAGTCTGCACAGCTGTGGAAGGAGAATGTCCAATCCCCGCTGCAAGCAAACCGGTCTCACCCCGTCGCCCCCAGGAGCCTTGTAAGGACTGAATGAGTTAATAGCCCACTCAATCCTACTGAAGGTAACAATACGGTGCGCCAGACTCCACTGCGAATGAGTGGCGCGACCCGCATGTCTCCCCTCACTTTCGGGTGGTTGTTCACCCTCATGAAACAATACAGTCCGGGAAGTGTGTTCCCATCATGACTTTCAGAACTCCTTCCGGCTCAGTAATGTAAACACCTTGATCGTCCTTGAGACTACCAAGCGGCGAGATGGGATTCTTTGCCAATAGCTTTTGCAACCTTGCACTGCCCTGCACACTGTCAATATCGGTGCAGAGCTTCTTCCAGGCTAACCTCTTAGCCGTACGAACCTTGCGGTTGTACAGTGCAAGAGCCTCGTGGTAGGTGTCCCAAGTACCCCAAGTTTTGGCTCTCCTGAATAGAGCCCTGACCCTCTTCCTCAAAGAGGCCAATTCAGAGCTCCACCAGGCTTACCTTAGATCTGTTTTTGTTTATAATCGGGCAGCTGAGATCGAAGGAGCCGACAATCGCAGAAGTTAAACCGTCAGCAGATTCGTCAAGCTGCGCCGCGCTGTGAATCCGTTTCCCATTAGTGGAATCAGAATCCAGCCGTGCCCTGAGGTTTTCCTTGTAGGATACCCAGTTTTGTGTTCCTCGGATTCCTATACTGAACTTTTTCCAGCATCTGTTTCACCGATCTTAAAACAGATGTGAGCATGATCAGAGAGGGAAGGCTCGTCAGGACACATGCCAGCCATGCATCCGACCAGCCATACCCTCCGACATCATGGTCACATCTAGCACCTCCCTTCTTGTCCTCGTGCGAAACGTGGGCACATTTCCCACATTTGCGATCATTAGACTACGGGACATTATGTATTCTAGAAGTAACTTACCTCTGTTATTAGTGTTGGTGCTGCCCCACGCCTCGTTGTGCGAGTTGGCGTCGCATCCCACCACCAGTTCCGCTCCACTCCTCCAACATGGTCCACCAAGGCAGCCAGTTCCCTGGAGGGCGTGGACTCCCGCATCATCATACGGTAGATATGATGATGCAACTAGCAGGGCTCGTCCAGTACCAGCCACCATCAACCTGACTGTGGCGAGATCCCTGCAACAAAATTCCAGAACAGGAATGCTGTCCACCTTGTTGCTTACAACAATACATGTCCTGGCATTTTCAACCTGGGCAACTAAATATTTTCACCCCTGTCATTGAAAGCCCTGATATTTTTCCCTTGCTGATCCAAGGTTCCTGTATCAGAGCCACGTGAAAATCTTCCGACAGGAAGCGTCTGCAGAATAACAGCCGAGGCAGCCTTATTGTGCTGCAGGTTGATCTGAAGAACCTTGATCCCCATGATCAACCGCCCCACCCGCGCCATCAGCTGGACCTGCTCCACACCAATGAACACCCTCCAGCCCCTCCCCTTAAGAGTGGTTGAAGACTGTTCATCTATTAAAATTACAAGAGTTCTGGAATGTCCCGTGTGGACATCTCCAACAACCCTCCAGTCCGACACAGAGATCCCAGCATTCTGTTTATTAATGGCCTTGAGAATGGTCGCAGAGTCTCTTCCCGGCCATGGGACCATCGACCCTTAGGAAGACCTTGGTAGATCTTATGAGGTCTTTGTAGTCCCCACAGATCACCCCTATTCCCCCAGGGCCACCGATCCCCAGCCCCGGAGCCAGACCCCGCAGCCAATCCCTGGTCTCGTCATTGCCACAAAGCATGACGAGAGCCCCCCTTTCGGGGAAACACCTTTTGAACTGCAGGCACACACCCTCTGCTGAGAGTACCTCATCGAGAATGCGCCCCCGAAGTTCCATAGCCTCCTCCTCTGAGAGGCGCCTCTCAGGAAAGTTAGCAGGGACCAAGACTAGCTTATGTCCCGTCAGAAACTTCCCTGAATGTTTCTCCCAACCCCTCCTCCGTTGAGGGATTGGTACTCGTCGCATGCGCTGCTTGCTCAGGAGGTGCGGTCGGGCGCCTCTTCGGCAGGGGTTTTTCCGCCGAAGAACCGCCCGAGCGCCCTCTCTTCCCAATAGGAGTAGAGACCGCACCTGCAGTTGCCTCCGGTGCTGCCTCCCTCTGTCTTTTTATCTTTCTTCTTTCATTGGCCGACCTCTTGCCCGTTTGCCTCCTCCATTGACTGTCCGGAAGCCAGGTGCCGTCGGCCTTTTTCTGCTCCATCGCCCAACGCTTGCGCAGTTTAAAGGGGAGCTTAAGGTTGTAGTCCATTTACACATGCTCCAGTGTCTGTGTCCATGGACTCAACCCTTCCGCTAGCATCATCGAGTACTACATCGTCGTCGATGGTGGTAGCGCTAGAAGAACAGGCAGATACATCCAAGGCCTGGGTGCCGGATGCAACTGCCCGTTGCAGTTCTTCCAGATCTAAATCTGTTGGTGTTTTTTGTTTATTTTTAAAAGACTCCATAAAAGGTCCCACGAGTACCGAGGAAATAACAGTCCACCCAGCCAGAGCCCCGCATGACCAGGTAAGGCTATTTACGCTTGGGGGGGCGCCCAACCCCCAAGGGCTCCGTTTACGACGCACAACCCCTGCGCCATGCATCCCTTAGGCACGGGTCGCTTCACACCGTGGGATTGGGGTGCCCTCAGTCAAAAACAAGTTTTTGTGTGTGGTGCGATTCCAGGCGGACCCGGACTGGCACCACTACTGCGCGGCGCCGAGGGCCGTCACCGCGCAGAGTGCACACTCGAGACACTACCCTAGATCCTGGGGTTTTGTTGACAGCAGGGCCACCCTCAAGCAGGACGCTGAATAGCGTTTATCCGGGCCCAACCATTGGTTAGATGGTTGGATTCGGATCCCCCTTCGGTCTTGAGCGACACCTTGGCGGTGCCGCCCCTGGAGAGGTACTTTCCCAGTTTCATTTGGGATTGACCCGAACTAAGGTCAGCCCGTCTCCTAGACCTCCTGCTCATTACACCTTCCACAGAGCGGATCCTCTTGAAGGATGCCGACTCTGTGAAGATGCTTCCTCAGGTGATCATGCCCCGTAATGAGACCAATGACCTTGGAAGACAAATTTACATCTGCAAACCTGACCAACACGAATCCTTTCCTAATGCCATGCATTTCAGCTCCTCTTGGATTTGGAGTTCAGAAGTCACTTTGAATCGTTCTTGTTTTGGTAGTGCTCACTGATGATCAGAAGGTCGATGCGTTTCCCCAGCATGTAAGATCTGAAACACCAAGTTGACGTCCATATATCAGCATCAGCAAACACAACCTGTCTCATCTCTCACTCAACTGTACACAAAGTTTTTATCTAAAGGCTTGATAACATTGACTAGCTGAGGGTTCTTCTTGCAGCTACAATCACCAGATTTAGGATTAGTTTTTGTGTGTGATGAGTGATTTTCATGTGACTCTTCTCCAACTCCGGATAATATTACTTATCATAAAACAAAAAGAAATGGAGAGTTATAAAGTTGTTTATTGTTTACATTTCTTTCATGAGTGGTAAAGTTTTCTGTATTTTCAATGCACAAATATATTTTCAGGCTCCAAGGGCTAAAATGAAACCAACAGCGATCAAGACGTTTTCGAGCTTCAAAAGAAACAGTTGAGAAGATTCAAGAGATAGCTCGTGTCAGGAAGGAGATGTCAGCCAGAGGACTGATTCTGCCCCCAGAAAAAGCAAAGGAAGCTCATTTTGATAGCAACTGTATTACTCCAGTAAGTGTTTATGATATGGTTCCTGTGTGATTATAATTAATCCATTAATTTTAGAAAATAATGAGTAGATAAGTTTTGTAGTTGGTTATAGAAATTCCAACATTTACATCAAAGAATTAAACTATAATTCCATCTAAATTTTATCGTAACAATATTATAAATGCGAAAGTGCTTTGGTTTGTTTGTTTTGCTTTCGCACGTAAACTGTTCAACCGATTGTACTGAAATTATACATACACATTCTTACTGTCCCTGGTATGAATATAGGCCTATTTGTATTTTCAAATCCCTCCGGACTATGCCCCATTGGTCTTTAAAGTAGCGAAAAGTTCAAACTTGGACTCTAAAAGTTGTGAAATATTAATTGAAAGAGCCTGTCAAATACGTAACTAACTGCCTCAGTTTATAAATTGTTCTATGATAGCACAACTACATGTTCAATTAATTTAATCACTATTTTCAATTCGTTTACATTTAGTGTGTAAATCCTCTAAGGGGTAACCAATAATTTTCACACTGTTTTTAGTTTTCAACTATTATGTGAGTACTCATCTACCTTAGAAAATATTCTAAAACGATAAGCTGATAAAAATTTGACTCTGAAGACTCCTTTTGAAGCAGTCAGCAAGAACTATGCTAAATGCAAGTTGAAGAAATTAGAGAGTTTATATTATAATTTAATAAGTTTTGATAAAATTTATCGTATTAGAAACAAATAATAATTCTACATTTATAAAGTATTCATATAGAATAATTGTTTAGTACATGAATATAAGGCACATTAGAACACTAAGCTTATTTACTTATTGAACTAATTGATTTACTCAGAAAGAAGATGGGCTCTGCTGTAAACTGATTGATTGCGTTGTAGGGGCACACCATTTATGGCACGGTTGTCTAATTGCCTCCACTACTACATTCATGACAGACTGAACAATGACCCAGGCTGGAGAAACATCAAAGTCATCCTCTCAGACGCTAACGTGCCAGGGGAAGGTGAACACAAGATTATGGACTACATTCGGAGACAACGAGGTGATTGTTATAAATATTAAGTAATTGTGGTAACAGATTTCATTATTTTCTTCCAGTACACAGCCATCTTGTTTGTGTTAGCTGGAGGAGGTTTTTGAATTCCTTTCAATTTAGAAAACATATAAAAAAACTTTTAACATTAATTATATAGCATAAGACATTTTTCCTTGAGGCTTGTCTTCTTTATACTCAAATTATATTTCAGGTTTATGTGAAAAGTAACCAGTCTCCTTTTGCTGGGCCGATTATTAAGCTACAACTGACTCAGGTCGGTTATGATGCTAAAAGGGGGACCCATCTGAGACTGCCATCACGAGTCACAGCACTTCATTTTGTTTTTATTATATAAGTGTCTCAGATTGGTTATTTTTACGGTGGTATAAGGGAGATCCATCTGAGACTGCCATCAGGAGTCACAGTGCTCTGTTTTCTATGTTATTACATGTCCTCGTGTCACATTCACTATTATTGAGCTAAGAGTTAGCATGAAGTTTTGCCATATACTTGGCCTTTCTGTTTCATAGATAATCCCTTTGATACAATAACCTTTTGTTGATAACCTTTTGTATGGATGATACTCAGATAAAAGAGTGGTTTAGACAATACAAAAATAGCCTCATTTGAGTTAGATTGACCTGTGACCTGGCTGAAGTACAATGTCCAGAAATCTTGTACACATTGAGCAGGTTAGTTTGCAGTAAACAAAAAAACTGTCAATTAACTGTATGGGAGTTGGAGAAAGATCTTGACATCTCAAAATCTGCAGTTCATAAAATATTATATTAAGATTTGGAAATGAATAATTACTTCTAAATTTCAGGAAATTGCAGGATCGCGGGTCACTCTCCACTGAAACATGGCCATCTTGAATTGCTAAAATCTTTATCTGAAGATCATCTATAAACTCGTTATCAAACGGGTTTTGTATCATAGAGATAATCTCTGAAGCAGAAACGGCCAAGTTCCTGCAAACTACTTTTTAAGACTTGAGTCACATTGGAATGCAATGCTGGCACATGTAAACAGTACACTGTGACTATGGACTGGGCGGGCTCAGAGAATGCCTGGTGGTGGTTTCGGTAGGAAACCATAATTGATCTGAGATAGAGTCGGTTGCGTTTATAATCTGCCACCAAAGGGAGTTCAGATACTTTTTAGACAAATCTTGTTCATCTAAAAAAGAACCTTTGTTAGAATTGGTCAATGTTTTAATAATGTAAATGGAATTTATGTTACTGTTGTTTATTTAGAATAATTTTCATAAGAAACTGCTGCAATCCTGTGATGACATTATTTTATATTTCTTTTAGAGTAATGATGAAAAATCAA